>NW_020954641.1:8115253-8124286 GCF_900497805.2 Vombatus ursinus | reverse complement strand
TCATAGAGAGAGGTGATTACCACACCTCAACTAAAGGAATCCTGTTTGGGACTTTATAAACCAGGAAGCTATTCAGAAATATATTCAATTTATGACATTTTATTAGAGGAAGGTATTAAAATGAATCAGAAAAAAAAATTTTTTTTAAGTCTCAAATTTATTGGAACTTTGTGCTTTCCTAAGCTGAGAGCTTTAAGAATATGAGCACATATCAGAAACTGCAGAAGAGGTGTATTTCCTCCTCTTCTCAGGAACACTCTTAACATTGGTGTGTGTCCGTCCATGGCTACATGTTTCTATGGTTGAGGTTTTCTGACATTTGTGGGGTTCATCTAACGCCTTTTGAAGGCAGCCTTCCTAACGTCAGTGAAGAATCTTGTCTTCTTCCTTCAATACTCTCCACAGTGTCTAAGTATAGAGTCCCATTCAGTACATACTGAGTATGATGAAAACTGATTTTCAGTTAGTCTAGGGTGAACCATAATCAATTTGCCCAATGAGAGGAGATTATAAAGAAAGAATAATTCCCATTAAAGATGCTTATTCTCCAAGAAGTAGAGTGTCATAAAGCTAGACCGTGTATTTGGTTCTGAAGACACAAAATGTGGATTCAAAGAAACCTGCCAGTTTATGATAGCATTCTCCCATTTCCTCTTGTTGGTCTTGAAAAGGAGCGGAGAATTCTACTCTGTATGGTTATCTTTCAGCACTGGATTTTTTTCTTTTTTTTTCTTTTTAAATGAGGCATGAAGGAGAGTGACTTATGACTGCTGCTCCCACACTCTCCAAAGAGAACTTCAGAGACCGGGCTCCGGAAGACTTTGGGAACTCACCGTCTGGGGCCAGGCTGTCCTGATTGGTGAAAACTTAACCATATCTAGCCTGCCAGAACCCTAACCACACTCTTTTACCCTGACTACTTTCCAACCCTTACATCCCCCCATCCCCCGCACTTCTTCCCACCACTTCCTCTGCGGCATAAAATCAAGTCAATATCACCACTGCTTTTGGAAAGGGAGTGGCAATTTGAATTGGAGCCCTAAGACCCCACTCAAAATCTCTACGACTTTCCAGATGAAATACATAGGGGAATACCCCCATACACACACACACACACACACACACACACAGAGTATCCCACTTTTCGAATGTAAACTCCACGAGGGTAGGGCTGGCCTGCTTTTGTGTTTGTAAACCCAGCACAATGCACAGGCTTAATAAATATATTCAGTCAAAGGGATAGGAAAGACACAAGGGAGACTCCAAGAAGAATCCAAAGGGCTTTGATCTCCTACTCTCCTGAGTCCTCTAAAAGTGAGCAGAAGCATTTAAAGAAGATGACCCGATAATGAGGACTCAACATCACATATGATGTATCTGAATCACTATAATCTAATAGCAAATGGCAAACACACAACTGGGAAGAGCAAACAAACAGAAAGGTTTACCTGATGTGGGTAAAAGTGCAGACTGTTATCTGGAGATGTAAGTGTATGTTCTAGAGGGAGAACGAGTCTCATTCTGGGCACTGGGGGGCACATTTAGGAAATCCCAAATCAGAATAGTGTCATCATGGGAGCTACTGATGATCTGAAATTCATCAAACTGCAGCCGAAATACCCGTCCAGAATGTTCCTGTAAAATCAAACAGGTTCATTAATGAAGTGAGATCTGCCCCATGCCACTAATGTAAGATCTAAATTTTTTTGGAATTCTCTATACTGTGGCTTTTAGCATGAGGACACATTGCTGCTGTTTTTGTTGGTTTCCTGGCAAGTTTTCTGCAGCACATTATTCACAATGCAGAATGGGCTATCTATGGGGTGCAAGGACTTCTCTGTCACTGGGAATTCTTCAGGCCGAGCCTCCGTGAAAAGAATTCCACGGGCAGGATTCATGATTTGATAAGAATTGGACCTTCCAGTTATGGGATTCTGTAGTTAAGTCATTTCCCCTTTTTAGGACTGGGTTTCCTAACCTGTAAGATAAGGATATCAGACTAGATGAGGGCTTCTTAAAACGGGGTCAATGGAAGTCCATGGAGGATTTTTATCTTTACTTCAAAATAAATGGTTACCTTTATAATCCTAAAGGTTTTATTGGATTCATTTAAAACTACATTCCAAGGAGGGATCTCTGGGCTTCTCTAGGCTTCCTTTGACTGCCAAAGGACCCATGACACAAAACTGGGTAAGAACTTTTGCATTAAATGGCCTCTGAACTTTACTGCAGAAGCCATCATTTGAATACTTTGTTCTCCATTCCAAGAGCACATTTCTTCAATCTATTCCATAGCTTTATATTTGTGCCCTACATTTTTAGGTGTTTTGGAAACCTTCCTTTTTTGGAAGTAGGCATTCCTACTTTTAAATGGCCAGAAGACAGCCCCAAGTTCAAAAAAGCATTTACAGTTATTCAGTTCCAACTCCAGGGTCAATATACTTTTGGAAAAAGGCTGGCTAGAACAGAGATATCAAGTTCTCTCTAATTTGGGTTAACAAAACACATTCATTTGAAGGTACTTTTTAAGGCACGAAAGATTTAAGAACATTAACCTGTGATGTAAATTCACCTGCAAACAAGACACGTTTCTGCATATGGCCTCAATACATGTAAGTGAAAAAATACATACCACTAATGTACGCAAACATAATGTACTTGCTGGTGCCCGGGGGTCAAGAGCAGCTTGCAAATCCCAAACCTTAATTTTTCTATAACACAAAAATAATGAATTAAGATTTTACTGAGTAGAAAAGAAACACAATAAAATGACAGGAAATATAAAAACTGATTTTGGTTCAATGCTCATTCTTTCTGCTTAAAAAAAAAAAGTGGAGTTATAGTGTCTGCTTTCTAATTTTCAAAGCTAAAGGTAAATGTGCATTTTGCATTATATATGAACTTAATACATTTTACCTTGGATGCATGTCTTATTTCTCCATCCTGTTCTTCCTTCCCTCTACATCCCCCAATTAAGCTCATTGAAGATAGAGATCATCCTTATTTTACCATCAGAACAGTGATTTGCACACTCAAGTGTGTAAAGATAAATCTTCTGAATTTTACTGAAGAAAGTATCATGGTCTTTTTCTCTTGGCCACCCTACATTTTACCCTGGAGAGGATGGACTATAGAGATGACATTTAGTAGCAACAGTTGTCTTATAAGTCAATGGATAGCTAGGTCTAATTTGGGCTCTATAGGCTCTAATGACGTTACTCTGCCACCCACAGGCTTTCTGGACAGAGAAATGTTATTGGAGTGTAAGCAAGAAAAATTACTACCCAGGAACTTCTAGTTCCTATATTTCTTATAGTTATAAGGTCACGCCTGATGTAATTTCAACAATACAGTCGTTTGTTTTAAACACATACCCATCATAGGCTCCGCTCACAATCCTCTTGTTATCAAATCTGATGCACCGGACTAATTCTTCATGTCCTTCTAAAACCCTCAGACACGCACCGCACTCAATATCCCATAGCCTTAAACAAGACATAGAGCATCGTCATGCAAGGGATGCATGTTGCACTGGAATCCTCCGCCTCGTCATCTTGTGATACATGATTACAACATACAACATACAGAGTACTGCTTGTGGAATTTTTAAGTATGAGAATTTGTGTTACACTTGATTCTTGACTATTCTTTTTATTTCTTTCTTAGTTGTTGGTAAGAGAATGTGGTCAAATATATTCCTGGTGAATGCTAGGTGGGAAGAGAAAGGCCTGCACAAGGGGGTGGATCAGGAATCCCTAATGCCAACCCATATTCTGATGCCACAAAGTGAAAATTGCTCCTTCTCCCTTTCTGCCTTCCTTATGGGATACAAAAAACTGCCATTTAGATAGAGGGGCTGGCCCATTCCCCAGAGACTCCACAGGGGCAATGCAAAAAAAATGCCAGGGATGGTTTCACATTCCTCATGAGGTCTGCAAGAGAAGCTGAGATTATTGTCTTTTCCTTGACCTGGACTAAGGAACAAGTTTGTTTCCCAATCATTGAGAGATGTCTATGAGTTATATAATGACTTGGGAGATTTAAATGCAGTGGATAAATCCATCCCCCTATTTTAAATCTGATTTCCCTAGCAAATACTGATGTTAAGAGGATTTTTTATTAAATATTCTTCATATATATTACTGATTTTCTAGGCTATTTTAAAAAAATACAGACCAACTCAAATAACAACTAAAAAAAGGGGGAAAAAAATGGAAGACCAAGAATATGGAACATGGCTCCAATGGTCAACTCTAGAGTAACCTCGTCACATTACTAGTCCAGAACTTCATCCTTATTACATTTTCAAACAAAAGTTCTTAGCATTCTTAATATGCGGCAGTTTCTCTGATCTATTCTGAACAAGTAACAGCTCAGCGCTGACTAATTAGAGTTCAAGAGTACTAACAAAACTAAGGCAGCTGAAATGATGATTTCTAACATTTATTTACCACCAATGATAGCGAGCATCCCATCCACAATGAAAATCATTGTCTCAAGATTCAACCTTTAAGTTCAAGTGACAGAATTTTAGAATCTGTTGTAAAGGTTCACAGGAGACTAAAAGGAGTCTTTAAAAACCTAAATATAACCATTATTTCTCCTGCAAATCTTGAAGCATTTGGGGTATAAATCCCAAGTTACCATTACTCGTATAAAACTATGAACACAGTAGAGAATCATTTCCACTCACCTAATGGTATTGTCTGAGGACCCACTTACTACTAGTCGATCCCTATACTGAAGGCAGGCAATGCCACGCTTGTGCCCATTCAGAGTACGCACAAATTCACAGGTACTTGTGCTCCAGACCTGCGGGATAAATTATAAAAGTTTTAATAACTGAATTAAAAAAAAAAACAAACTTCCATAGCACTTAACATTACAGGTTCGAAGAACATTTGGTTATAAAACATAATCTAAAAACCTAAAACCTGGAAGCCTGGAGGATCAACTGGATGTAGAGAACACTTATTTGCCTGACAGGGATAAAATACTGGCGTGGCATACAAAGGGAAGCCATGTAAGCTCCATCCCCAGAGATCTTGAAGAGAACAAACAAGGAGCATTCATCATCCAGGAGGGTTTAGACACTCGCTTGCCTCAAGGCAAGGATCCCTTCCAGCCCCGGGGACTCTCATGTCTTTCCTGCAAAGGCTTACTGACTGCAGGCAGACTTACGTGGCTCCTTTTTTATGTGTGGGCCCCACCCGTTCTTGTCTTGCCTGTCACTATTTCTGCACTTTCTTCTCAATGACTCATACCCTATTTATGTAGGATAATTTGTAATTTATGAAATCATTTGCATAAGACATTCAAATAATAAAGTACTTAAGCCGAAGAGAAATGACGAGGGACACAAAGCAACCAAGTTGCCCAAGGCCACTTGACTTGTTCCACATTCCATCTTTTACTCAGCTAACTGTTTACAGCCCTGTTAGATTCCTCAACTTTCTTATGTATGAATGTATCTATATTATGTACCTCCTTGTGTGTGTGTACATCTTTGTGTCTATGCATTTGGCATTTGTGTACATGCACATACACAAAATCTCTCTCACATACACCCCTCAATAGCCCACTAACAGGACACATTTTCAACAGATGCTGAAAGGTTACTTAAGTCACACTTTTTCATTCCTCTTGCCTATGACTCTAAGAGCTCAGAGGGTGAAATGACCAGAAGGGGGCACTCTGAGGATACTGAAAGAGGTTTCCTCTGTGTACTACCAATTCCACCCTGGTATGAAATCCACCCATATTCCCCTGTGTCCTGAGTTCCTGAACAATAAATAAAGGTAAATAAATAAATAAAGGTAAATCAAGATTTCTCCCCCCAGCCCCCAAACTTACTTTAATGGTCCTGTCACCAGAAGCAGAGACAATATACTTGTCATCAAAGTCAACCACGTTAACTGCTGCTCGGTGGCCAACCAATACGCGTCGAAGCGTGATGTCAGTGGGCGATGCCATGTCCCACACAGCAATGGATCTGTCCTTGGAACAAGTCACCATTAAGCCATTGCTGAAGCGCAGGTGAAGGACTGCTTCATTGTGGTGGATCAGTGTATTCAAAACTTCTCCTGTATTCACATCCCAAACTCTAAAGGGAGAGAAAAGTATGACACCAAGTTAAACTTGTGAAAAATAATTTTTCTTCATGCTGTGGACCTATCTCAGTATCAGCAAATGCAGGCATACTTAAGGATTTTCTATTTTTAAAAGTTGTACTGATGTCTTTTGTTTTTATATCACACTCATCTCCACAAATCCTTACTACTCCCATTTCCTAAGATGCCCCTAACTCCCTTGTTAAGGAAGGGGAAAAAATGCTGAATAAAATTAACAGATACAGTGACCAAATCTGACAGCATACATAGGTAGGGGGCCTGGTTGCTGATGGCTCAAAGATCTGTCTGGGCACCTGGATACTCAAATTTAAAATAAGTGACAACAAGCAACTTCTAAATTTGCCAGAATTCTAAAGAAGTGTTGAAATTAGAAAGACAGAAGAGAAGGTGGGGAAGCAGGTAATTGCTTCATGTATAAAGTTTTTTAAACCACAAAGACATGTTTCATCTGACTGGGTTTCCTCAAAGTTACAGTTTACCTTTTGAAATACAGAGGTCCCCTATGCCATTTTAATCCCAACATCTTATTCCCCCAACACTCCTAGCACCCCAGTGCTTGGCAGCCCACTTGCAGTTGGTGTGGTGTGTTCATGGGATTATTTTTTAAATCTGAAAGGAACCTAAAAAAATCACACAGCCATTTTAAAGATGAGGAAATTAAGTCCTCCAGAAAGGAAGTGACTTTCCCAAGGTCACACAAATGGGACAGACTTAACACTCAAACCCAGGTTTTGTGATTCTAAATCCAGAGTGTGCTTTCCAATCTAGCATGCTGTCTTCCCAGGTCATCCCTTCCTGTAACTGCCTCCCTGACTCCAGGGGCCCAGGTCACAGGCCAGACCCCAGTTTCACTGCCAGGTAAACAGTGACAGAAGTACCAGGCAGTAGTTGATATAGTTGAAGGCATGAGAAAGACCAGGTCACATCCTTGGTAGGGTCAAGAGAAAGAAAGGGCCCTACTGAGCTGCACAGAGAAGGAAAGCAACAGGGTGGCTGACAGACAACAGGACCAGGGGGAGAGAGCTACCCTGAGTCCAATCGCAAAAAGAAGGAGGAAGGGAGTAAGACACCTTTTCAGACATGTCGGCTGGCTCAGCTAACTGGCTCCCACACCTCACTGTGCTCACCTCACTGTGGAGTCTGAGGAACCAGTTACAATAACCCTCTCGTCATACTGCAGACACAGGACTGAACCTGTGTGTCCTGTTAGTATTTTCAAACATTCCAAACTGGTTTTATCCCAAATCTGTTGAGACACAAGGGCAATCATGCAAAATATTAGTAAATCACTTTCTTGACAATGCAATTGCTTCACTTAACTTGATTTTTCTAAACCACAAGACAGATAAACACTTGTACTACCTTATCAGTTAAGAAATGGCAGGAAGGAGAGGTATAAAACAATAATTCAAAGAGCATTGTTGACTTTTTGCCAACTGATTAGCAGTCCAGGCTCTCCCTTTAAAGCATCAGTGCCCCTTGCCTTTTTAACTCTTGTACCGACACCAAAGTCAAGAGAGATAAGAAGATATCTAGTCACTTAAGGTTACGTGGTTCTAAGGTAGAGGCGAAATCTTTATAAGGAAATAACTAGTGGGTAGAAAAGTCAAATATTTAATACAAAGCAATCATGGATATTAAAGAAAAAATTACTGTTCTCTTATTAATATTTAAGAGGACATACAATTTGCTAATTGCAAAATTATTCTTACACAGTCATTATATGTTGCATATCCCTGACAAAAAATCATAGAAGGCTTTGAAATTCAAAAGAATTAAACTATTTCTTTAAACAGTCTATAATTCAGACCGGTCTCTCCAGATACTTGGAAATCAAGAAATTTTTCTGCATTTGACCTCAGTTAAAGAACCCACAAAAAAAAAAAAAAAAAAAAGTTCAATGTTCTGTTAAGCACGGAGAACGAAGCTTCCAAAAAGACAACCCCAAGTCTGACCTCTAGGATACTGAACGCAAAATAAGATATGAATCAGGTTAAATCTATACCAGGGAAATACATGTTAATGCCACAGTTGTATGTACTTAAAAGTGAATTGAAATTCTATAGCTAGGTTAACCATTATTTTGCAGAACAGGCAATTAATTCAGTGAATCATTCCAAGAGCAATTTATGCTTACTAATAGTTTGACAAAAAAAGGTTAAACCTGGCATTTTCTTTATATTTGACAATGAAGTTTGAAACTCTGAGTGTGTGTCTTATGTGTCTGTCTTTGGAGGTGAGAGGGCAAGGTAATAGAAGCACCAGGATATGTAACAGAAAAATCAGTATGTGGCTCTGGTCCAGCCAGATAAAAGGCTGCCAGGGATAAGAAGGGTAGATACATTAAGTCATCTAGACCAGACAGAAAATTTGTCATCACATATGATACCAAATCAATAACTGCAATTTTAAAAAGACCCAATACACTCACCTTAATAGAGTTATCCCGTAAGCCACTGATAATCTTTTCATCGTCATACTGTAAACAGTAGACACCTTTACTGTTTTCTGAGCGGCACTGAATTCTCTGCAAGTTATGTCTCCCACACCTCCAATTAGATTCTATAGTCTAGGAAGAAGAGTGTATGAGATATTTTATGAGTGAAAAAAGTACTCAGTTTAGCTCCAGAATTTTACCCCACTTCCAGAAATGTCAAACCATGGATCTCCATGTTGCAGATATGAATAACTATCTAGGAGAAACTCATGCAAAGTTATTCTCCTCTATTTTTCGCTTAGCAAGCAATTATCAAAAGATTTTTGATGGGTCTTCATTTTCTATCTGAGGAAAAATGGCCCTAAGAATCCAATACAATTAAAAGAATCTTCTTTCCACCCACAGTATGTATGTGTATACACACACACACACACACACACACACACACACACACACACACACACA
>NW_020954641.1:8101155-8115228 GCF_900497805.2 Vombatus ursinus | reverse complement strand
TGAAATAGGTACTTCTGATTGCCTAGCAGCTAATAAAGTATGATAAAAGACTCAAATATATCCAACATGCATTTGAGTGTGTGGAACTACTTTATGTGGATAGGGATAAAGTCCTTGCCTTTGAGGAAACTGCACCTTACTTGAGGAAACAGGATATGTGGAAGAAAATTAAGTAGTGATATCAGATGGCTTGTGATAAATGAAGTTTATTCTACAGGCAGCTGGGAACCACAGGTTTTTGAGAAGGGTAGTGATACCTGCAAAACCATGTTTCAGAAAGATTAATCTATAAGGGATGTTTTTTAAGGATCAAAGAGCATGCAAAGTTGTTCTCCTAAGAAAACCTAAGTCTAATCCAATAGGCCTTGAAATTCAGGGTCTGTAAACAAGAACTAAAGCTCTGAAATATGGTTATTGCTGAAAGGGTTATTTATCTTCAAGAGTAGTGGCTTAACTGTGTTCATTGTTATTTGCTGGGGTAGGGATGTACTGCACAAGCTGAGGTCTCTTCCAAATGAGGCACCATCACACTATTAATAGAGGGAGATATCCCAGAAAGCACTGAATTAGTAGCTTTGTTGTTTATGGCCAGTCTGCAGCTACTCATATTTTACAAGCCATAGAGAAGTGTTCTTCCAAACACTGAAACCAATCCCTATACTTGAGAGAGGGCTTACCAGCAAGGAGCAGATAAAAGGATGGAATGCAGTAAGAGGTCAAGACGAGGAAACTAAGCAAATTCCTATATTCTCCTGAGTCAAAGCATCAAAGAACAATTTCATTATTTAAAGTGATTTCCCAGAATACCCTATATAGTCACATGCAAATCTAAGCATAAACGTACTAGAGCTGAGTTTAAATGATTTATAAGTTACTTGCTGTTTGGGACTCTCCCCATCTCTTCTACCCTCCATTAGTGCAGAAAATTGAGGGCTGACCAGATAAACAATTTCTATGTGGGCCAAAGCCATAAATAATTTTACAAACTAAAACCAGTACTTGGAGATGGTGGAGACAGGTGTGATAAATAATAAATTCTATGTCTGGCATTCATAGCAGAAGGGCTGCTGTATTCTAACCCAGCTGCCCTCCAAAGGTTTCCTAGCATGGCCCCTGAAGTTCCCAGCCCCATGAGGGCATTGAGCCACTGATGACTATGGATGTGCAGGATTGACAGTTGTGTCCTCCACACGGTAAGGCAATCCTGGAGAGAGGGTGTAATTTCTTTCTGTCACTAAGCCATCTTTAAAGGAAAAGATCCCTACAAGACCTCACACAAAATGAGCTCAAGTAAAAGAAAGAATAATGGGAGAGGAAAGGAATGGAATAGCTCAAAGCTGAACAAAAGGAAGGCCATCCTTGTCTGTAAGGATGGTATGGGGCCTCAATGTTCAAGGTTTTCAAGAAGGGAACAGACAAGCCATCAACTGTCCTAGATAGTTGACAGTACTACCAGCACAGGGTGTTAGAGAACAGATGAACTCTTTTAAAAACCATGCCAACTTTGGAACATCAGAAGGTGGATCAATTTCTAAAATTGTTAAAAAGGTGGCATTCTTGGCTCCCTGGATCCTAATCAGAGTATGGGTTGTTTCCTCTAAGCATTATTATTAAGGATCTTCAACTCATTGAGGAATGTGACAATACAGAAGGGAGTCTGGAAAGACTAATCTCCTATAGTTAAAACCCTGTTCCCATGGTAATTACCATACTGTCAGTTGTTTTGATTCTTTCAGGATAAAAGTATGTATTGCAATACTGCTGAAAGGATACTAATAAACACATTCTATTATTGACTAGTCCCATGATGGAGCCCACAGCAGTCAAAGAACTCACTTTGGGGTCCTCAAAGTCATGGGCTGGCAGGATACATAGGTTAGTTAGTATATAAAAATTGAAGATCATTACTGACGACCTCTCACTGGATGAACTAAATGCAAACACCAGTTCCAGAAGCTGAGGCATCTATATTATTCTCTGCCCCACGTGCCTTTTAGGCCAGTGTTAGGTCTAAAAGTCTGCTAGTGTCTAGTCTACATGCTCTCTTCCTTCCTTGTTGAGATAATTGGCCAAAAATAAGAAATCAAGGCAAAACTGTCCATACTAAGAAAGCAGATATGATACTGTCTGTGCTGATACCAACCACAGAGAACATCAGGGCATTTCCACAATAAGGATGAACTTCAAGTGGAAATAATTTGCCATCTAAGCCAGAGGAGAATAAAATAATAGGTCATATATAGAGGCACATTGTAATTCTGTGGACACCTGCCATTTTGCTTAGATATAATGTGGTGTGGCTACTGTGGGAGAATGTTTCATGTTTTTGAGAACTTGTAAAATCCCCTTACCCTGTGCAAATTTTCAAAATACTGGGAAATAAGCCATAATACTCAGAATATACAGCAGCATTTAAATTGGCAACAGAGTGAAAACAGATGTGTGAGTATGAAGAAATAACATTATTTTTAGAAGCCTAAATACAGCTGAGTGGGTGGGCAACTTTCAGCATTTTCTAACCAGGACAATGTTAATACCAAATTTGCAAACCACAAAAAAGCTCCCCACTTTCACCATATAAAATGTGGTTTACTAAAAGGTGCAAAGCAATGCACTACAATTTCACCTGTGGTCTATCTTAAGGACAAAATTTGAAATGGTTACCTAATCTGGACAAAAAAGTTGGGGAGCAGGACTAGAAAGAAGATAAATGGGAGGAGATTTTGACTCTTGCTCCAAAAAAAGAAAAAACTTAGGTTCAAGAGGTCATTGACTTGTGTGGTTAAATTAAGAGTCAAAACTCCCCCCAGAATGCTCAAAGAATCTGGGTCTCAGGGAAGAAAATGGCTGCCACCTTCAAGGCATGATCTAAGGTTTTTGGAAAAATTCATTAGGATTCTGAGGCCCTGAGAGTCCATCATGAGTGACAGAAAACCTATCAGTGATAAGTAAAAATGTTAGAATGCAGAAAGGCTAAGAATTGGTGCTTGGTGTCCAAATTCTTCAATTCCTCACATCTTTTGGTTTGAAGTCATCAATATTCAATTTTACCATAGAAACATGGAATATCAGAGCTGGAAAGAGCCTGGGTGATCATTCAGGCCAACTCCATTCATTTCCCAAATAAATGAGAGTTGGTCATGATGGAAAACATCAGCCCTCTACTGTATCCTTAAAAGTAACCTAGTTTCCATTGGGTTAATGTAAAGAAGGAATTCCAGAGCTAAGATTTGCCCTTTTCTGCTTTTTGGAAAGCCAAACCTGAACCATTCTTCTTCCTCCCTCACCCCAGTGAACTGGGGCTGGGAAACATGAGAAAATTTTTAGAAATTTGCCAAGCTGAAAAACCAATATAAAGCAAATATGCAACCAAAATAAATAATATAAAATAGAATGAGCAAATAACAGGGAGCCAAATCAAGATGCTTCTACCTTTTTAGAGTATTTTCTCTTCTGTTTGAACTAAAACTTAGTTAAATACAAACCTCTTACTCAACCAAGGCAACAAGGAAGTTAAAAATGTGTATGGTTTAGAAAAACATACTTAATATTCCTTATAGGCAGGAAATAGACAATACTGTGAACTCCCAATGTTTTACTTTCTCCATCTCTTATGCATTAACTGATTTTGAAAAAAGAGCAATTAACAAGTCTTGAAAGGTGGTTCTCAAAGTCTTTTGGTCTGTGGAACACTTGGGTCTGTCTCTGTCTCTCCCTATCTGTCTGTATTCTCTCATACACATACATACGAACACAATACCATTTACCCAAATGCCACTTGACTGAGCAAAACAGCCTAATAAAAAATAAGAACAACACCGCCTTCATTGTAACACAAATAAGGGGCATTATGTGTAGATTCATCTGAGAAACCAAAGCATAGAAATTATCACTAATTCTATAAGAGAACCACCCCCAAACCACCTGGAGTCATTTTGTGGACCACCAGTGGTTGTCCCCAGACTATACTTTAAGAACCACTGGGCTAGACCACCATGTTGGTCTGGAGTTCTGTGCAGAGAGAAAATCAGTCAAACTGGGCTCTACCCATAGCTCACATCTTGATACTGTTTCCTCTCACATCTTGATACTGTTTCCTCTCACATCTTGATACTGTTTCCTCTGGTAACTTTAAAATGTTATTTCAGCCTGTAGAAAGCTCATGCAGCTTGAAGCTTCAGAGTCAATGACATCTGTCAATCCTGCTTACATGAAAAAAATGGGTTGGGCCTATGTTGTACATGGGGTGGGAGAACTTAAAATACCAATCAAATCGCCAAGCTGGTCTAAAGATTTTTTCCAGAGAACTTCTGTAGCGATTAGCCTTGACCTTCACTCTTATCATAACAAATATGGTGATTAAAAAAAAAAAAGTCAAATAAAATCTGGAAAATCCTCATAAAGACTGCTTAAGGAAACAGCATTCTAAAAGGGCAAGAAATATTGTTTCTAATGATTGTGCACACCTTGTGTAGAGGGAAAATGGCTGTCAACCGCAACAAAGGGGGAGGGAGGTGGGAAAGGGGAACCTGCTGAATCAACCAAAGATGAAAAGTTATCATCCATGTCTTAGCTAATAATACTGTTGGTGCTTCTTTCCTAGGTTTGACCCTGAAACCAGATGAATTCATTCTTAAATTTTATTACTGGCATAGTAAAGGTTTATAAACATTTAACCCCCATTTAAAAGTTACTTTATAATTGATAACTAAAGTGGAAAAATATTCAAAGCAAGGATTTGTATCTTAAATAAATTTATTCCAGGCACACTCATATTTACCGTAACAGAAACCTCAAAAACACATGTTACTCCATTAATGAATTTTGGCCCAATAACTTTTATGTCCATCACCTGGGGGAGAGGATTACTTCACATTTGGGAAACTGAGCATAGCTTTATGAGTGATACTGCATTGCCTGACTAAAGCCAAGCTTTTTTGCCAAGGAGGAAATACTGAAAGAACCCTGACCTGCCAAGAACACATGTGAACAAGTTAATGAGAAAAGGCTGTACACTTCTTTCCCAGTTCAAGGAAACGAGCTAAATAATAAAAACCTACCTAATTAGAACACATGAGCAATATCAAACGTCTTCAATGTTTCATGTCAAGTTTACAGAGTCTTACCACTTTGGGTAAATTATGCTCAAATAACTGAAAGGTCTATGTGTTATGAGCACTCTTTAAAACTCACTTTGCAATAGCTTGGAATCACATTTAAGTAACTTCCATGAAAAAAAAAAAAGAGAAATTTAAAGAAGAAGCTGTGACTTTTTTCCTCTGGCTCAGGAAAAACCACTCCATTACATGAATGGCTTGGAAATTTAAAATTATGTTCTTACCTAGAAAAGGCACACCCGGGAAAATCTGATTTTGTGGAACATTACCAAATGTGAAGGAACAGTTGATTCTATAAAGCCCATCACAGCTTAAAGCAAAATCAAAAATCACTTTACATTACAGAAATGTTAAATTATCTTTTTACAAAAGGGATGCGACTCTGAGGAATGGTAGCATGCCACATCATGTTTGACATATTTTATTGACAAGCCTGAATAAGCTAGCTGCTATCTCCGTAACTGTAACATAACACACAAGAATACATCAAAGAAATCATTTGAAAACAGGATACTAATACTCCATGAAGCAGGAAAAAAAATCATAGAATTACCTCTATATCCTGGATAATCTTTGGGTACAGTGACCTATAAAATGAATTGGGAGGGCCATCTGTGGGTCTGTTTTTAAAGAGATACTGATCCCTAGTAAACAAACAAAATAGAGATTACATTTTTTTTTTGCACACAACAGATATAAAGTTACTAGAGTTTTATCCCTATTAAGATTAGTATTATCTTAAAAAGTTATTATCATACTATTCAAACAATTCCAAAGCAGAATTTAAAAAATTTGGAAACTAATTTTTATTTTTACACACAGAACCCTCTGAAAAAATTCCCCTTCGAACAAGGGGGCTGATAGAGGGGAGGGCAGTTTGAGGGAGGGGACAATCACAAGCAAATGCTTCTGAGGAGGGACAGGGTCAAAAGAGAGAATAGAATAAATGGGGGGTACGATAGGATGAAGGGAAATATACTTAGTTTTTCACAACAGGACTACTATGGAAGTGTTTTGCATGACTACACATCTATAACCTGTATCAAGATGCTTGCTTTTTCAATGAGGGTGGGTGGGGAGGGAGGAAGGGAGAAAATTTGTAATCCAAAGTTTTAAAAAACACTTGTTAAAAATAAAAAATAAAAAATAAAAAAATAAAATCAACAAACAAACCAATAACCACAGCAGGATCTTACATTCTCTGCTCCTTGAATTCAACTGTGTAACTGGAAAGAAGTGACCCTCTACTAGTTTGTGAAAGACTGCCTGTTCCCTTTACATCATTTCATTGAAGTTTCCCTTAACACATACATAGACCATAATAATAATAAAAGCTAATCATATCACAAAAAAAAGAAAGAAAAAATTCCTCTTCCTTTTTTCTAAGTGTACCTATTCTACAAATATATTGATCAAGACTTTCACCTTAATTACCTTTTTGAATCAGAGACTATTAAAAAAAGCTGTGTAGATCAGAGTACCTGGCTGCTGAGTTGGTGATATTCCTTCAGGCCAGGGAAATGTGGAAATTACCCAAACAAACTCTGGATTTTTGTGCTTAACTGGGCAAAGGATTTAAAATCCATCGATAAACCCAAAGCCTCATACAAACCAACAGCTTTTCCTTTAACACCTGTTCCCACACTTCTCCTTGCCATTCTGGCCCAATTCTGAACCACCACCAATAAGTTACAAAATGTAGTGATATGGCTTCTGCTTCTTTGCCCTAACTTTGAGGAAAGGGTGCTATTGATTTCTCTGCCCTAAAACAGTAAGCAAAACATAACATGAAATGTCAATAAAGAGCTAAATAACTGAAAATTGGTTCTTTCATCCAAATGATACTAAATATAAAGAGTAACTGAAAGGCAAATGAAGAGTTAAAAAATTTTTTGATGAAAGTATACCCCAAACCCTTATTCACAAATTCACTTTGCTTCAACAAGGCATCCAGTTTTTACAGATATTTTCTTGGAGAGTAGTATGTAGGCAATATTTACTCAGGACCCAAATTAAATAGCCCCTGTTGCAGAAAAACTTACCATGCTCTTCTTTCTGAAAGTCCCTTCCAGAGTGGATCAGTTCGTACCATCCTTTCAATCAATTTCTTCCAAAGCATTCCTTCAGAGATCACGCGCTGCCATTCTTTACACACCAATTCTGCTGCACACAGAGATCTAGCATCCAGATAAGAAAGGATGTTTTCTGCTATGTGATCTAAGCCTTGCTCTACGGAAAAAAAGAAAGAAGATGAGAAAACAGGAGAGGCATAAATATGTCAATTTTGTTTGTGTTTAGTAATGATGACTAAAAACTTGAGAGAATTAGTTGCATGTTCTCATAGTTAAAAAGAAGGAATAAATAAATCTGGCTCAAATTACAATGGAGGAACAATACCAGAAGCCTGTTATGGGTGGGAGGGGGTTCGGGGAGGGAGTGGAGAAGAAGAGAAACCTTCTTTCATTCTCGAATATGAAATGATGGTGATTGCTACATGGGTGGGTGAGCACTAAGACAGCAGACCAGTTGTGATCACTGCTTACCGAATGTTTAAAAATGTTTATTGAATACTTAATTATGTCAGACAATCTATTAACCTTTACATTGTGATCCCTACCCTCAAGGAGTTTAAATCTAATTGGAAAGATAGAGCATAGCAAAAAGGTGAAAAACTAAAACAGAAACAAGAGTTATAAAGTAGTAGCTAGTTGCATACAATGCAGATTTGTACTTGCTGCTATATTGTTCCATCAAGGTTTTCTCAAGAATAGCCTTTCCTAGTGCCTAAAACAGTATTTAAGACTTTTGACAGCAACTTCCATATCAAGTGCTTTCTTAAAGAGCAAGCTACATGTTTGACTATGCCCATCATTCACTTCCTTCACTACTCTGAGCATATTATTAGGACATGGTCACTTCCTGCCACTTCCACATCACTGATTCTTTCCTTAATGGTAAGAGCCAAGTCTAAGCAGAAGTATCCCTATATTCTACTTCTACACTAGTAGTTCTAAAATGTGGTCCACAGTGACTCTTCTGGATGTCCACAAGGTCAAAACTATTTTTAAAATAATATTATAAAAAACAACAGCTAGAATCCACATAACCAAAAGCTCTTGGGGATGGGGTAGAAAGGAGAATCTTCAGTAATTTTTAAGAGTGTAAGTTTGGGAGGTGCCACTCTACACAGATCCCATCAGGGAAGGCCAGGCAGTAGGAAGACCTTTTTTCTCTTGATTTCTTCCTTAATCCCCCATTCTTGCCCCCAGGCCATCTCAGAACCTATCCAAGCTGCTAGACTGATCACATGGCTTGCAAAGAAGGGGGCTTGCTGCCCCCTTAGGACTTCCAAGTTTCCCATCTGCCCTGCAGCTAAACTTTCTCTCCCATTTAGAGAGTGAGCTTCTTGAGAGCAGGGGTTTTCCAGCTTTTACTATTTTTATCCTCAGAGTACATAATAAGTGCTCAATAAATGCTTTTTCATTCATTCATTCATTCACTTGTTCCTTCATTCATTAATACCTAAGGAGCACAAAACTATAAGGAAAGTCAGCCAAGATGTCTGGGTAGTTGAAATCCCTCAATGCTATTCTACCTTGCCTCTATGCCAGTTCTTAAATTTAGATTAGTCAAAACACTGCCCCAAACCTCACTCTAAGTTGGGGGGGGTGTACATGCTCTTACAATCTCATCCTGGCTCTTCTCCCATTTTTATCATCAATGCTTTTCACTGTGGCAAATCAGGAATCTGAAGGTGGAAAAATGTCTTAACCCACAGTACTTGCTACTCTTCTCACTTCAATGAGTTTTTTCTAGAAGCGATATCCGTCCATTAGATTTGCCCCTTCAGATCTCAGTGATTCTTAACTATCTTTTGAAAAACAATTTATCTTGCATTGAAATTTCAAGCTCACTTGAAGTTGGTAAGAACACTGTTTGCATATATACTAAATGTGTTCTTTAAGTACTGTTTCTGACCCTCTTTATTATTTTCTCTTGAAAATGACTGGATTTCTCATCCACTATGACGCATTTTCTGTCACATATTCTTTTGCACTTATAGCTTTGTATCTGGATACTTTCTCCTTTCCCTCAAATTTCATTTTAAAGCCGTCTTGAACAGGCTTTCAGTTCTTCAAACACATTCTCCCCAGACTTTGTCCCTTGCCCAGGAAGCCTAATGCTCTGCATCTGAAAGCTAATGGTCCAGAAAAGAAAAACTTATCCTTTCACACCATACATGCTGCCAGCTGTACATTCTTCAGACATCCCCATTTATTAAGTGCCTACTGTGTGCCAGGAGGTCTCACAGTCTAATGGGGGAAGTAACACACAAATAATTATGTACAAAAAACGATGTACATGGGGCAGCAAGGTGGTGCAGTGGATAGAGCTCCAGCCTTGGAGTCAGGAGAACCTGAGTTCAAACATGGCCTCAGACACTTAATACTTACTAGCTGAGTGACCCTGGGCAGGTCACTTAACCCTGACTGCCTTACCACCCCCTCCCCAAAAAAAGCTACACACACACACACGTATACAGCATAAATTGAAAATAATCAACAAAGGGAAGGTACT
Organism: Vombatus ursinus; assembly: GCF_900497805.2. Lineage (NCBI taxonomy): Eukaryota > Metazoa > Chordata > Mammalia > Diprotodontia > Vombatidae > Vombatus > Vombatus ursinus. The sequence goes on along the minus strand of NW_020954641.1, from coordinate 8,105,533 downwards.
AGATGAAAAGAGATCCAGAAAGGTTTCCTGTGGGATTTTGGCTAGGACTTTAAGGAAGCCAGGGAAACCAGATGTCAATGCCCAGACTCAGGTCCTGTATGAGGATCAGCAAGGAAGCTAGTGCCATTGGATCGAAGAGTACATGGTGGAGAATAAGGTGGAAGAAGACTAGAAAAGAGGGGGCAGGTTATGAAGTGCTTCAAACACCAAACAAAGAAGTTTTTTTTGACCCTAGAGATGAAAGGGAACTATGGGAACTATTGAGTAGGGAGGTCACATGGTCATTCCTGTGCTTTAGAGAAATCACTTTGATAGCTGAGTGGAGGATGAAATGAAGAGAAACTTGTAGAAAGCAGAGCCACCAGCAGGTCATTGAAATAGTCCAGGTGATGATGGCCTGCCCCTATATAGAGGCAGTATCAGAGAAGAGAAGGGGGCTTATGCAGAGATGGGAAGAGAAAATCAACTGTTACTCAGTTTTGTCTTTCTGGTTAGAATAGAGTGCTTGAGGGGCAGTTAGGTGACGCAGTGGATAGAAGCCCTGAAGTCAAGAGGATCTGAGTTCAAATCAGGCCTCAGACCAAACATTTGACACTTACTAGCTGTGTGACCCTGGGCAAGTCACTTAACCCCAATGGCCTAAAACAAAAAACAAAAAAACAAAAAGAATAGAGTGCTTGGAACAGAAAGAACACTTAATGTTTGTTGAATGAATGAATGAGTGACTAGCCCACAGAACAATAAGACTATTTGATAGGTAGTATTACTAAGTAGACTGAATCCTGATACTCCTCTAGTCCTGTATCATGGTGGGCATTGACTTTCTCTTCTCTCCCGCCTCAACCCTTTGCAATCTGGATTCCAATCTTATCATTTAACTGAAATCACTCTCTCCGAAATTATCAGAGATCTCTTAGCTGCTAAATCTCATGTTTTTTTTCGTGGTCTTTCATTCTTCTTGACCTCTCTGTTGTATTCGATACTGTTGATCAGCAAGTAGGCATTATTTGTATTTGCATCCCCAGTGCTTAGCACAGTACCTGGAACATAATAGGTCCCTGCTGGTCCAAACCAGGGGTGGGGAACCTGCGACCTCAAGGCCACATGTGGCTCTCTAGATTTTCAAGTGCAGCCCTTCCACTGAATCCAAACTTTATGATTTTGTTCTTTGGGCCACATGTGGCCTCGAGGCTGCAGGTTCTCCACCCCTGCTCCAAACAAACCAAGGCTTATAAGAGATAATTTCTAGTCTAAGGGGAGGAGGGGAAGGGTGACAAGGGCATTGTTCAAAACAAAATGAGAACATATTTTTGAAAATACATGAATCGGGTACTGATTCAATTGACAGCATTTGGAAATAGTAAGGCTCCATAGCTAAGAGAATTAGTGGCATTCTCCCTGCCAAATCTGTTTTTTGTTGTTTGTTGTTTTGTTTTGTTTTTTGCTGCTTTCATAAACTACATTTAATTTGCAGATATCTAATGCTTGTCGAGACTCCCCAAAAGAGTTTTTAAAAAGGCACGAGACAAAGTAACTTTATGAAGCTGTACCATGAAATACATTGCATAAAAACCTATGTTTAACATGATAAGAAAAGAGAGAAAATCAGTACTTGCATTTAATAAAGAGTTTACTCCTGGAGCCTTTCCACTGAAATGGCTCAGCTTTCATTTTGGGGCAACATGGTGGGTGGATAGGTGGGAAGAAACTGGGGAAAAACTGTGGCTGAAATTCCATCTGAAAGGTTGCATGTGGCAGACTCCCTGGGTCAAAAAGGTGACTTTTCACACTAGGTGAAGACATCTTTAGGTCATATCACACAGTACTGAGCAGAAAGAGTCCTGGGTAAGGAAAGATCATACTAGCAATAGTGGCAACCTCCTTTCGGAGTCAAATAAATGGGTACTGCTTGTTACTGCCTTCTTGGAGTGGAGTTTGTATTCCTTCATTTGTGAACAAAATATTTCTATTTGGAGTACGGTAGAAACAGTCCCCAAGTAGAACAGCTACTCCACAGGCCATCTTGGGAAACCTTCAAGGCCCATTGATCTAACCAGAGGGGCCTGAAGGCTCTGCAGCCATTGTGTTCTCTTGGATTCATTCTGTCTTGTGAGTGGGCTTGTGCCCCAGGTGGGCAGTGCCCAATTTGCCTGTAATAAAAACCCTTTGAGGTGCTAAAATTAAGCACTTTCCTAAGTAACAACATCTGGCACTCATTACTGTGTCATTCTTTTTTTTCCCCCCAAGGCAACAAAATGACAGCATCATGGCCTGGGAAAATGAGGCAGTAATACCACGTAAGATGCTGAAGAAGTGCTGCTGTTGTTGATTACTGGCACCAGATGAAGGTTTGGAAGAATTTCAATAATAAATTAAAACAATTAAAATGCAAAGATTTCAAAGCTTAATATGTAAATAACACTGTGTCAAAATGAAACTCAAATGGGTAATGTCAGTTCAATGCCCTTGACTAAAGCTAGGTATAAAGCAGCTGCTTAGATCATACAATTACAAAAAAATTTATTATTTTAGAAACACATTTCAAAGAAGTTTGGTGGAGTGCTGCACTACAGAAAGCAGCTTCAAAGACACCCTGCCCTCCCTGCCCTGTGCCTCAGGCCCCCCCTTTCTCAGACATTTTAAAAGGCTTCTTGGTGTAGTCATCTTGCTGTGAAATTCAAAATTGGGAACACTCAACTTAACATAAATGTGTTCAAATAGCAACATTCTATTGTTAGATCCATCTAAACCTGGAATAAATTAACCCAAGAATTAAGGCGAAGGCATAAAGGTACTCATGCCAAAAACCCCACCATTTCTTTCTATCAAATAACAAGTACAAACGGTTGAGAATCATCATCGAAAACACACCAACATACCTCTCTGAAGCTGCAATAAATCAGTATGGAAAATACTAGGCAAGCAATCACAAACAGCCTAGCAATAAATCTCATTACCTTTGGAGAACCAGGTGTTTCTTTCCTCCACTAACTGGCCCTGGACCCTGGCCCCCTCCCACTGCTCTGACTCTTCCATATCTCCCACTCCCCCTTGCTCCATCCTGTCTTAAGCGCAGCCCTGACATCTGCTTTATATCCCTCCTCTGGGTTCAGGCAGAAGGATAAGACAGTGGCTAGGTGGGTCAGTAATTTTAAGATCCTTTCTTTAATGATATACCTTTGCTGATATACACAAATTGAGTAATTTGTGTGCAAAACCTTATCACCTCTATTTAAAGTATAATCTGCCTCTCTTTCAAATGGCATACACTTTTCTTTTAACAACAGTTCTTGCTAACCACAAACTTAGCCTGCAGAAATTGACATTGCAGACTAAACATTTACCATGATTTTAAGAAAAGCATACCATAATTATCACTTTTCCACCAAACCAAAAGGGAGCCAGAGACCACAAACATTTTCCATTTTCCCTGTACTGACAGGTATGATATTCAGACTGAGCATTAACAAGCCAAAGCTATGAAGATCATTTATATGAAATTAATCGTTTTCACAATAAAAAGTCTAGGTTTCATATCCATTTCAATAAACTTTAATTTCAAGTTTGAGATTGTCAGTAAAATCTAAAAATCACAGAGGGATAAAGATTAGCAAATCCCCCAACATGATGTTAAACACAAATATGAACATACACATGGACACATTTTTCCCCCTAATAGTTTGAAGGCATGGTCTTGTACCAGGGCCAAAACTGTACTAAAGAAATAATGCCAGTTTTAATCCAAGTCTACTAGATACTAACACGATCAACTTGGCCAGCTTGTCCTCCACAATTAGATACATATGTGCACTATATATTGATGTATATACATGCATATATCTTCAGATCAAATCCTATTAAAACAAATACCATTACAACAAAAACATCTGTATAATGAAAAGATTTCCAATTCTTATCCAAAAGCTCATTTATGTCCAATATTCAACAGCACAAAATTCCAGTTCAACAAAACAATTTGGATAGTGCCTTGGAGTTATGATGGAACTTGACCTGCATGCAATGACATTTACTGTATTTATACACATAACCACTGGTTCATCAGTCCTGTGTCTCTCTTAGAGCAGGGACCATCTTTAAACCTATGCTCTCCACACACTAGGCTAACTGCAACACTGCCACCCTGTGGACGCTTAATAAATGCAATGTTACTCAGCTGACATCCTGAAAGGCTGGGTTAGATTTTAACACAAATCTGGAAAAGCAAAACAATATAACTTTGTCCAATGCAGGAAGAGGTACAACCTTGAATAATAGCAGGCCTTTCTGGCATCAAATTCAACCAAACTCTACATTCCACTTATAGAAGAAGGTTGGGGGGGGGGGGGGGGGGGGGGGGGGGGGGGGGGGGGGGGGGGGG
>NW_020954641.1:8094038-8101145 GCF_900497805.2 Vombatus ursinus | reverse complement strand
CGGAAGAGAAAGGTCACAGTTTGCTCTTCCAGGGAAGGAAAAAATATGGCAGGTAACATTGCATTGTAACAAAAGGAGCAAAGAGTATTTTTTTTGCTCTAAGCACCCCGGCTGCTTAAACACCTCATACAGAAATCTATTAGAAGGAAAAGTGTTAGAGTCAGCATATTGTGAGGCACGCCAGAGTTAGGGCGGCCCCCAGGCCTTTGGGTTAGTAGTCCCAGAAGCCTACTGAAAAGGGCCTTGTTCTAGCACTTGTGCTAAGTCCCCTGAGGCCCAGAGTCCAGGGATGCTAGTGACCAGAGAGAGTTAGACTATCCATACTTCCAAGTGGACTCTAAATATAATAATGTAGCTCTGGTGTGAAAGCAAGGGGCCAGACATAATAACACTGCCTTTGCCTCAAGTACCAGTTGCTTTACTACCCCCAACCTTGAGATGGAAGCGGCAGTCCTACTTTATGCACGGACCGACATTGCCACTGTCCTGAATCTTTCGATCTGTAACATCCTCCTCTGAAGCGACACAAGATGCGCAAAGAAATCAATCCACTGAGCCACAGCCAAACTTAAATTGAAGGGACCATAACCAAGGTGGACTCAATAAAGCAAAGGAAGGCTCAAGGAGTAAGTGCACATAAATTCACCGGAGCCCTTATCAAGGAAACTCATGAACTTTTACATGGAAATAAGCATTCTGAACTTTGGAATCGTTTCAAGAAATCCAAACAAGAGACTGAGAGAAACCTACCACTAAAACACAACTTTTAAGCCCAAATTCTGATGTAGTTCACCTGGAGACATTAAGACTTGTGAGCATGTGTTTGCATATGGGAATATTTTAATTGGTGTGAAAAATATCTCCCAATGCATACTCTGCAATCACTAATGCATACTTCAACTTACAGAGCTGCCTGGGGCCTTGTGAGATTAATCCACTTGCTCATCATTAAGCTGCTAATGTTTCAGGCACAGGGCCACTAGGTGGCGAAAGAACACCAGACCTGGAGTCAGGAAGCCTCATCTTTCTGAGTTTGAATCTGGCCTCAGACATTTTACTAGCTGTGTGACCCTGGGCAAGTCACTTAACCTTGTTTGCCTCAGTTTCCTCATTTGTAAAATAAACTGGAGAAGGAAATGATATACCACGTCAGTATTTTTGCCAAGAAAACCCCAAATAGGGTCACCAAGAGTTGGACACAACAATTACTGGATGTTTCAGAGGCAAAAATATTGGCATTCAATATTATATGGTTCATAGTTACTCATATGTTAAATCACTGATAAAATTACCTAAAACACACTATTATGTTTGATTTAACTTTCTCTAATTTTTCACATATGAAAATATAAATGTAAATGGCATTAAAACTGGAAAGTTTTTAACACTAATTCACACTGCAAAAACACAGAACTCTACCACCTGGTTTTTCAAGACACAAATATATACTTACCTGGTAAAGCAGTGATGAAGTCCCGTTGCAACATGGGCTTCAGGTAAGAGTTAATATGTCCATGCTGATAATGACACATTCGTGAAATCAGATGCTCCACAAATTCAACCTGATCTGATTCAGACCACTGGTCAAAATACTTAATACACAAGTCCTTTTCTTTTTGGTAATTTCCTTCAGATGGTCGCTTCCTGGAGACTATCACAGATGATGTTCCATTACTTATCTAGTTTAGAAAAACAAAAAATCATCATGATGAGTAAACTGCCAGTTAAGTTTAAAGCAACTTCTCATATGATCTAAATTATTTCAAAGAATGAGCAAACAAATACATTCATCCCTCAACTTAATAAAATAGTGCATCCAAAAGTTTATGAGGAAAATCTGTAAATCCAGAGCTAAAATACCATGAATACTTATATAACACCTTCAAGTGAATGAATGAAAAAGCATGCTTACTAAATGCCAAGCAGGTGCTGAGCTGGAAGTCCCTGCCTACAAGCAGGTTGTATTTTAAATGGGGGAAACAATAGAGAGGGGAGTGGCAGCCAGGGAGAGTCATCGAGGAGAATAGATCAACAAACCCCATCCAGGAATAATGAGTAGATAGTTTTCCAGAACTGGAGGGAGGGGTGAGGAAGGTGTGGCAGTGGGTGAAGAGGCAGGGGTGGAGGTGGTTGGAAAGGAGGCAGTAAAGTCAAGCATGACTGGGGCTTTCCTGAAAGTGTTCTAGGATGGAAAGTCACCAATCAGAAAAGTGGGACCTCTGGATAAGAGAAAGAGGAAAAACAAGACCTTTTCTTTCTCCTTTTTAATACAAAAGTGTCATAATAATGTAATAAATTCAATTATACATGATTTGTTTGTAAGCTCAAAAGTAAATGATCAAACTGGAATAATAAATAAACCTCAAAATGCTGACATTGGAAGCAGAAGTGATGATAGTGGTTGGTTGTGAGATAATTTCAAGGTGGCAGTGGTGATGAAAAGGAAGTTTTTATTGTCTCATAAGGATCATCAGAGTTGAAAGGGGAGGAGAAAATTCAACTCCAACCTCGATTCATCTTCTAATTATGGTTAATCAGTCTGATTGTAAACACTGGAAGTTTAAAAAACTCCTACAATCCTTTCCAGGAGGGGGAAAGGGAAGAGAGGAAGAAGGGAGAACAGAAAAGAGGGGATGCAAATCCTCTCTGGTCTGAAAAGGAAGACAGACCCAACCCTTGGGGAATATCAAGACTGAGAGGGGAACTTAAAAAAAAAAGAAAAGAAAAGAAAAGAAAAGCATCTCACAGAATGGTGTGATAGGACCATGTATGTATGTATGTATGTATGTATGTATGTATGTGTGTATACACTCAAAGTATGATCAGAAGCAGAAATTGGGAAATCCTAGAGATCTGTCTACCAAGAATGATTCATTCACCAATAATAGTAATTTATTAATTACAGCAAAATAACTGTTTACAAGTTGAAATTAAAAGATTTGGTCATTGTGCTAAGAATTAAAAGTCAGGCATCCATAAATAAAACTATGAATATATAAACATATCTAAATAGTTTAATACTTATTCAGAAGCAGCTAGGTGGTAGCTAAATGGTTGGAGCAATGGGCCTAGAGTTACTAAGAGCTGTATAACCCTAAGCAAATCACTTAACCTCTGGTTGCCTCAGTTTCTCATCTGTAAAAAGTAAAAAAACCTATGCTCAGCAGGGTTGTAAGGATCAAACGAGATGATTTGAAAAACCTGTAGCATACTGCCTGCCATATAGGAGTTATATAAATAGGTGCTAGACTCAGGTTTAAAGAAACCTGAATTCAAAATTTCCTCAGTTATCAATTATGTGACCCTCAGCCAAGTCAGTTATTGTTAGGATCAAATGGAATAATCTAGGCAAAGCTCTTTGCAAAATCTTAAATAGCTATATAAATGTTAGCCATTATATTAAGTGCCTTGCCCAAGGGCACAAAGCAGTAAGCAGCTGCTTACAGAGATTCAAACTTGGTTCTTCTGGCTCCAAATCCAGGCCCCTTTTCACTACACCTCACTGCTTTTCAAAAGTGACCTTATGTGTAGGACTCAAACCTATGCCAGAAAGTCCCATAAGATGAAGCCTAATATTTTAACCACTCAGTCAAGTCTGCACACCTGGCTTTTCCTATATTCTGGCCTTTGTTCAGCTCTCATTATAACCATTTCTGTGACCTTGAACAACTGTTTTCAATTGTCTGGACCTCAGTTTCCATATTGGTAAAATAAAGAGATTATACTAGATAATACCCAAGTTCCCTTTCCAGTTCTAAATCCTATGAAGCTTATGACTCTACAAGTACACTGGATCCCATTCCCTCCTGGCTTCTCCAGCAGATTACATCCAGAATCAAGCCTAAATCATTAGTGGTAACTGTGGATAGAGTAGATAGAGGCTGGGCCTGGAGACCGGAAAACTTGAGTTCAAATCCAGCCTCAGACACTTACGAGCTATGTCTGGGACAGTCACTTAATCTTGCTTCCTTCAGTTTCTTAATACTATAAAATGGAGAGAATAGTACTTACCTCACAGGATTGTTGTGAGGATTAAATGAGACAATATTTGTAAAAAGTGCTTAGCACTGAGTCTGGGATATAGTAGTTGCTACATAAATGCATATTCCCTTCCTATAATGCGCCACCCACCTCCTCTCAGATTTTTTCCCCACAGCTTCAACATCTTCCCATCCTTCAAAATAAAACAAAACCTCCACTAACCCCTCCCCTCCCCTCAGGCTATCCATCCTCTAACTCTCCTTTCTCAGCCCAGTTCCTAGAAAAAGCTGGGCCTGTACTCATTGCTTTCACCTCCTTTCCTCTTGCTTGCTCCTCAACCCTTTACAATCTGGTTTCCCACTTCATCCCTCAACTAAAAACTCCTCCCTCTGAAGTTACTAATGACACCCAGGTATAGCACAATTCCTGGCACACAGGAGGTACTTAATAAATACTAGTTGACAAATTCAATTACCAAATCTGATAGTCTTTTCTCAGACCTCATCCATCCCCATCTATCTGTCGCATGTGACACAGCTCACAACTCTTTTTCTCCTGAATACTCTCTCTTCTCAAGATGTTTCTAATACCATTTGCTCTCTCTGTGTTAACCTTCTTATGCATGCCTGACTATTCCTTTGTCTCCTTTGACTAATCATCATCCACATCACACCCTCTGACTATCGGTGTTTCCCAAGGTTCAGGTCCCAGACTTTCTTTCCTCTCTTTATACACTGTCCCTTGGTGATCACATCAGCTCCCATGGATTTAATTATCTTCTCTCTGTAGATGATTTACAGATCTATAGATCCATCTCTAGTCTCTCCCTTGAGCCAAATTCCTGAATCATCAATTGCCTTTTGAACATTTCAAACTAGATATATTCAAAACTGAACTCATTGTCTCCGCCCCCCTCTTCTTCCAGACTATGCTATCTATGTCAAAGGCACCACCATCCTTTCAATCTTCAAGTAACCTAAGCATTTTCACTACTTCACATATCCAATCAGTTACCCAACTGTGCTCATAATCTCTCTTGCTTCCAACCAATACCTTCTCTCCACCACAGCTACTACTTTATCACCTCTCTCTTGGATGAGCAATAGCCTCCTATTTAGTCTCCCTGCCTCAAGTCTCTCATCTCTATTCCATCCCACACACTGCTGCCAAAGGAACTGTCCTTATCTATGTCTCACCGTGTGACTCCCCCTCCCCCAAAGCAATTCCAACAGCTCCCTATTGGCTCTAAGATAAAATATAGAATCCTCTGTTTAGCTTTTAAAGCCTTCACAATCTGGCCCCAACCTATCTCCCAGCCTTACTGGACATCCCTCCCCCATTGTGATCCAGCCAAAATGGCCTATTTCCACACACAGAAGACTTCAACTTCCATTTCTATGCCTTTGCACTGGCAGAAGCACATGACTAGAATGTACTCCCTCCTTACCTCTAGTCTTAGAGAGTCTCTCTATTCCTTTAAGATGCATGTTGTACATGAAGCCTCTCCCAACACCTCCTGCCACCCCCAACCTGCCCCTAAACTTCTTTGAGTGACCTCTCCCTCCCCTCTCGTTTGTATTTATTCACTTCATAGTTCCATAAATATATATACATATACACACATATATTTGTATTTATTCACTTCATATTTATGTTGTGCATATTTAAATATGTACTTGTCTCTCTTGCTGAAATGTAAACCCCTTGTAAGCTGGGATTGTTTCTTTTGCATTCACCTCCCTTGGGCCTGATGCTTAATAAATGCTAACTGATTAATTGGTGATAGAAGCTACTGAACAACCTTGGAGGAGATTTTAGTAGCAGCTAACTAGAAATACTTGGAAAAAATCATTAGTGCTAAAAGAATTTTAAATAAGTATCTTTGTATTTGAACTGCTCTATCAAAATACTTGTCTAATTCATAAAAGATGTAACTTTCAAACTGTAACTGTTGCCTATACGGTATTGAACCTTTCTGAACTTTTATGTGGAAATATAGTTCCGATATTCTTTCCAAACATTTTTAAAAAAACAATCCTGAACTCAACCAACTGCTTTTCTACAAGCACACATAAACTATTTCCCCTTTTCCCTCCCCCGTATCTCAATTATTTATATCAGAAGAGGATGAGGAAGAACATAAAATTTTATAGCGATCTAGAGTTTCCCTTAGGTATTAGGACCTACATCAAACTAATTTTAATGTATGTCCAGAAAGACCCTAAAGGGTTTAACAAGTCTATCTTTTGTTTCTACTAAAGAGGAATGCTCTTAAATCATCCCAGAGAGGAGATATCTGTTAACGATAGTCAAAGGAAATTCATAGATCTACGATGATAAATGTATATGCCTAGACTTATAATCATGAGTTTCCGTCCGGTATCTAATGCAGTGGTCTCCAATAAATCAGAGGATGCATTGTTGTATTATGGGGGAAAAAAAAATCGATGGACTTGGTGACAGGAAATGCGTGGGTTTGAATACCAGCTCCTGGTACCTACTTAGACAAGTCACTTTAATTCCCTGAGTCTGGCTTTCTCCATATATAAAATGGAGATAATAATATTTAATATTACCTACTTTACAGGGTTGTTGTAATTCTGAAAGTGGTATATATATATGAATTATTTTTTTATCAGTATTAGGGTTATCTCACGAACCATGTTAGGCTGTATGAGAGGACATTTCTCTCACTATAAAATTTATGGAATTTATTATAGAGACACTTCTAGTACTCTATTATATCTGCAGGTTTTATTTTCCTTCCCTAGGATGAGGGAAGGAAGGACTCAATGGTACCAGATACCACCAGAGGGTAGCATGGAGCTGATAATTAAAATCTTGTGTGGTGAACTTAAAGGATAGATAAGCCTCATTTTTAGAAAATCCATTCTAAAATCAGATAGGTGAGATAATCGCTTAAATTCCTAGTACTTTTAGTATGTTTTAATGTTTATTAGCTATTTGACTAGCTGAATAAGAGCTAAAATGATAAAAACTATTGTCAACTGAAAAACCAATCAGAAATGAAGAGAAAATACCTCTGAAATTAAAATATAAAAATAAGGGGAAAGAATTTTCAGGAATATCAAATCTGAATTTTTCCACTTCATTTGGAGTCAGAAA
>NW_020954641.1:8093874-8093992 GCF_900497805.2 Vombatus ursinus | reverse complement strand
GACCTGAGTTCAGATTTCAGCTTTGCTATTGACCATTTTGTGACCTTGCACAAGTTACTCAACATTTTTACACACACACACACACACACACACACACACACACACACACACACACACA
>NW_020954641.1:8056857-8093821 GCF_900497805.2 Vombatus ursinus | reverse complement strand
CAAAATGACTTCTTGTCCTTTGTGCTCCTGAGATTCCTCCCTGCTCTAAATCTGTTACCCTATAATCTTTCTAACAACTGTGTTGGTCTATTACTCCAGCCTTTTTCCTACGTTTTACACTCAACCCTTTCTACTCTCACTTCCACAGAATCCATTTGGGTTTAAAAAAAATTTTTTTCATATGAAAGTTTGTCGTAGTGCTACATTGCTACAAATCTGCTTTCCTTATTTAAATTGTACAGAGCTCAGATTGCTTTTGTTGTTAATCTTATTTATGATGAAGGATATTGTTTCTGTGTGTAAACATGGGAGCATGACCTAGAAATTCCAGTAACATGGGATTTCACAAAAGTCTCACTCATGCTGGAGTCAGAAACCTCTTTAGCTCAGCGTCACAACCAGAGCACTGGCACAAACAAGAAAACTTCAAATAAGAAATAGGAAGAAAAGTATAAAAAGAAAGGGAATGAGGATCAAAGGGGAAGAAGACAGAATGAGGAAGAGAAGCATGGTAAGTCAATGGCCAAGTGTCACTTCTAATAATCATTTTCAGTGGCACTTGTGTCTATTTAATTAACAAGATCTATGAGAAAAAAATAAAAAGATGTATGGACAGAATATTTGAGGCTATTTCCAGTTGCACTGCCAAAAAACTCCAAAGAGTTTTTAACTAATCCTTAGGTAGTAGGATAGATTTAGAAAAGGAGAGAGATCATCTGGTCTGGTCCCCTCATTTGCCTAAACAAATGTGAATTTGGATATTCTCTTAAAACAGTAGAGCACAATGAAGAGAAAAGAAAAGCATAAAAAAAAAAAGTAGGAGGACCAACTCAATTCACTATCTCATCTGTAAGTATTGCTCCTACCTGCCATAGTGTATTTTTCTTTGGGGACTCATCTTCATTCTGATCCTCCATAACTGACGTGTTCTACGGGAGAAAAAGGTTATTTTGATTATACTGAATTTTTCAATTCTAGACAGCTACTCATATCTACCGAGTCATTAGTGTGGGAAAAAAAAAACACAACTAAAGCCAACAAGCATTTCTACACACTTTCCCCCAAAATATAAAGACAGCCAATTTGCCAATGCATATTCAGTTTGCAGCTAACACATGCCATCCAGCTTGGGGTTGGAGGAGGGGTGGGCAAGTTTGGGAGGCATGCTCATCTTTTTCATCATTCCTGGATTAGTAGTTCTATCACCAAAACAAGCATACATATCAATGCAGCTCTTTTCAAGGCTGAGCATGCTCAGTTGACAGATTGGTGAAGGGAGGGAGCTTTCCCTTAATCGAAAATGAATGCCTCTACTTCTGAGGAGTCCTCAGTACTGCTCAGACTTTTATAGGCAGCAGCTAGATGACTCAGTGGACAGTCCTTCCTGAATTTGACTCCTACCTCAAACTCTTACTGGTTCTATGAGCCTGGGAAAGTCATTTAAATTCTTAGCCTCAGTTCCTTCATCTGTAAAACGAGTACAATAATAGCACCTATCTCACAAGGTTATAATGAGGATTAGATAAGATAGCAAGGTATAACTCTTAAGGCATGTATAATAAACTATTAATACATATTATCTGGGATTTCTGATCCATCCAAATGGACCTCCCCAACGATTAGAAATGACAGTGCATTTTGGTGCCCCTTTTTTGGTCAGCCTTGTTTCCTCAAAATAGGTATCACCACGGGGTAGAGACTATGTTCTTTTGTGTTGTCTAACAAGCACAGGGGGAAAAGAGGAGGGAAAGGGGCACAAACCCTTATTGGTACAGATAATAAGTTGGCTGAATTAATAGGCGTCAACCAATATCAATCTGGTTTTCCTTGGTGGGGGAGGGGGAGTCATCTTTCTATTCTATTTACAATAAAAATATTAGCTCTATAAAGAAATACTGTACAGTTGTGATGAGGCCCTTTAAAATCATTAGGGTTAGAAGGAACCTGAATAAATTTTGCAAGATGAGAAAGCTGGCCATGGATCCTAGGTCATGAGGTTACAAGTAACTAGAGGTCATCTAATCCAAAGGTGCCAAACCAGCTTCCAAGAGGCATTTCAACAAAAGGTGCTTCCACTTTCTTTCCTCTGTCTCATTCCAGAGACACTGCTCCTTCCAAAGTTGCCAGTGATCTCTTAGCAGCCAAATTCAAAGTCTTTTCTCAAGCCTCTTTCTCCATGACCTCTCTGCAGCCCTTGACACTATTGATCACCCTCTCCTCCTTGATTATTCTCCCCGGTTCTCCTCCTGCCTTATGTGACAGCTCCTTCTCAATCTCCTTTGCTGGATCTTCATCTAGATCATGCTCTCTAACCATGTGTCCCTCAGAGTTCTGTTCTGAGCCTTCCTTTCTTCTTCCTTTGTACTACTTTACTAGGTGATCTCATCAACTCCATTAATTACCACATCTATGCTGATGATTCTCAAATTTATCTATCCTGCCCCCACTAAGTGCTGACCTCCGATCTCCTATCTAAAACTGCCTTTCAGACACCCCGAACTAGACGTCTACTTTCTAGTTCCAAACCCTCCCCACTTCCTATTTTTCCTAATAAAGTAGAGGGTATCACCATCCTCTCAGTCCCTCAAGCTCACAACCTAGGGGTCATCTTTCATTATCTCATACCTCCCCCACTGACACCACCACACTCAATTTGTTGCCAAGGTTTGTGGGTTTTATCTTTGCAACATCTCTTGAACACACTCCCTTTTCCCTTCTGACATTCTGGTGCAAGCCCTCTCACTATCTCACACTTGGACTGTTGCAAGCCTGCTGGTGAGTCTGTCTACCTCAAGTCTCTCCCCACTCCAATCAATTCATCCTCCATTTGGCCACTAAAAAGTGATTTTCCTAAACTGTAGGTCTGACCCTGTCACCTCCCTACTCAATAAACTCCAGTGGCTCCCTATCACCTCTACAGATCAAATACAAAATGTTCTGTATGGCAATCAAAGCCCTTCATAACCTAGCACCCTCCTATCTTTTCAGTTTTCTTGTACCTAACTCTCCCACCATGTACTCTTGGATCCACTGACATTTGCCGCTTTGCTATTCCATGAACAAGACAAATTCTCTGCTCTGGCATTTTCTCTGGTTGTGCCCCATGCCTGGAATGTTCTCACTCCTCATCTCTGCCTACAGCCTTCCCTGGCTTCCTTTAAGTCCCAACTAAAATCCTATCTTCGACAGGAAGCCTTTCCCAACTTCTCTTAATTCTAGTGTCTTCCCTCTCCTAATGATTTCCCATTTATCCTGTATGTAGTTTGCTTTGTATATATTTGTTTGCATGTTGTCTCCCCAATAGATTGTGAATTGCTTGAGGGTAAGCATTGTCTTTTGCCTCTTTTTGTAGCCCCAATGCATAGCACAGTAGGTGCTCAATAAATATTTACTGATTGATTGAACAAAAAAATAAAAATACAATAGAACATAGATAATGTTACTATCTGGTTTTCTAGGTCAGTATGCAGCCTGCAGGTTATATAAGGTATAAAGTGGTCCCCATTTTTGCTTGAGTTTGACATCACAGTATAACCTTGTCCAAGGCAAGAATCCCATCTGCAATACTCAAGGACTGGGAAACCCTTTACACTCAATAGCAGCTCATTAACTGAAGTTTATTCATTCGATACTGGCCAAAATTCGAAGTTTCATGAAAGAGAAGGTAAATGGTAGTTCTAAGAAGGAAAGGGGAGGGAATAAACCTTTATATAGTACCTATTATGTGCCAGGCACTGTGCCAAACACTTTTTACAAATACCTCACTTGATCTTCACAACAACCCTTCGAAGTAGGTGCTGCTGTTATTATCCCCATTCTACAGTTGAAGTCACACAGCCAGTAAGCGTCCCAGGCAAGCACTTTATCCACTGCACCATCTAGCTACCCATTAGTATTATGTGTAATAGAAAATTACAAGAGGAAATGATGTCCTTTCAGCTCTAAAAGGCCTTAATTCTATGGGCTACATACATGTTTTAAACTGAAGTGAGAGCACTGGATTTTGAAAGCAAAAGACTTGTATTTGAATCTTTAATCTGTGCTACAATTAAGCAAGTTCCAACCTCTCTGGACCTGTTTCCTCATCTACAAAATGAAGGGACCGGACGGGATGGCCTCTAAGCTCTTACCTTCCAGGTCTAAATCTATGATCCTATCAAAGAGCATTACTCAGTAGTCCCCAGCACCTAATTTAGATGCCAGTGCTTAGAAATTAACATATGGTATTATTCTATCTTGATGGATCTGTAATGACAGTATCCCATCACTCAATTTCTTTTCTTTTATGTTCATATTCCATTCCTGTCTATGCTATGGACATCTTTGGTATTTTCCCCAAATGGTATTTTCCACTTGGTTCCTTCAAAACACTCAATATTTACTTTTGCTTGTCAGTTACCTTCTCACCATCTCCCTTGCCAGGATGCTAAATATCCATACTCCCTTATTAATACTCCTTTACAATTCTAACCTTAATCAAAACAACCTGGGCACTGCTCCAGGAAAGACTTAATCTACTTCCTATGGCCCCACTTGCCATCTCACGACATTCTAGATAAGGAGTTCTTAAATGTTTTTGTTTCAGAATGTTTTTAAATGCATAAAATGAAAATACATAGGACTATAAAGGTTAGTGAAAATAAAGTTCTCATCCAAGAGCAGAGTCCCCTAGAAATCTATATACAGACTTACACAAAGAACCCCTGTTCTAACCAAAATGCCCTTTGCCCTCCCCTGGTCATCACCACCCTCTGTCTATTGTTTCCCCTTATTAGAAGGCAAACTTCTTGAGGACAAGGATTGTCCAAAGCCAAATGCTTTGGATATATTAAGTGATTAATAGTTTTTTAATTCAACCTATCACAAAAATCCTGACTGAAAATCATAGTATCATTTTCTCTCAAAAGGATTTCCAACAAACAGCATGGCAGGACTAAAGCCATATTTGGAAGTTACTCTTATAATCAAAAAATAGTTTCATAGACTATGGGACAAGGAACTTGAAGAATTCTTGAGGGGTATTTCTGGAAAAGGAAGGCAGGGAGAAGGCAAGTCACTCCTCAGTGAATAAAGGAAAAGGAAAAAGTTCTATCCTAATTCTCACTCCCCAGGAGGGCTGTGCATTATTTTTCCAACCTCATTTATCTCTGAAGGCTTAGTAATTAAGAATTAAAGAAATCTCAACTGGACTTAATTAAATTCTATTTTATAGAGAAATATTTAGGTACCATTCACACCTCTTTGGCTTATTTTATATCAAGCCCTCCTAGCAGGTTGGCAGCGAGGAAATCTCTATGCTCCTCCCTTCAGAATTGCTGTCTGGAAAAATATCAGGCCACAATACACACCCAGCTCTCTTATTTTAGTTAAGTGTCAGGAGGAAAAGAGGAAATTGTCATGGAAAATATAGTAAGTTACTTTCTCACCTCTCTACACAGGTTAACTTTCTCAGCTTGAAATATAGTGGGAGGAGGGAAATGAGATGGATATAATTCCCTTATACTGGCCAATTTGGGGTAATCATGATTTTTAATCCTCAAAGACACAAGGCAAAATGTCAAGCTTCCAAATTAGATAAGCAAAGATACTGAAACCCCCAAGCAATCAGGAAACTCCTTCAGTTAAATGTGCCGAGTAAAGAGGGAGAGATCCAGCTTGGGTCACTACAACTTTTGGGAAAGGCAAGTTTTTGGAAAAACAGCCTTACCTCTCCTCTTAATTGTCTTCTATACGATTTCTACCAGAAGATATAACCCGAAAAACTAAAAGAAGTTGAAATTGAAGCCATCCATTTTCCTACTACTTTCCAATTGAAGATTTAATAAGAAGTTATTATATGTATGGACTGAAATGTTCATTGATAGAGCCCTCGGCAAGAATTCGGAAGACAGGTTCTAATCCTGGCTCTACCTTCCATTCTTACTAGCTACTGGTCACAGAACTTTGGACATTGACACTAATTATCTTCTTTATGTCTGTTTTCTCAGCTCTGAAAAACAGGTGGTATGACCTGCCCAGCCTATTTCGCAAGGTTGTTATGAAGATTATAATGAATGTGAAGCCTTTTGTAAACTATCTAACATTATACATATAGGAAATATTACTATTCTGCCTCTTTTTGGAATAAAAACAATCTAAAAGAGAGCTACAAGAGTCTCAAGGCTGTTACACTGGAAAAAAAGAAAACAAAGAAAAATGTCACTGTCCCTCCTTTTCCACTATTCTCCCAGACCACTGTTTGGTACTCTTCAAAAGATGACTGCATGGTGGCATGTTAGACAACAAAATGGTGTTATTATTGCTTTGAACTGCAGGGCTTTGGGGTTAAAACTAGGATGCCTCAAAATACTATTTACATCACAGAAATTAATATAAGAAATTTATTTTGGGACTTCAAACATCCATCTGTGTGACATATTTGACCAAGCAGAACAAATTTAGGTGGCGATCCATTCCTATTGTGTTCCTCTATCTCGAATCCTATCATTTCATATGTATCTTCTAAGGACAAAATGTTTACAAAAAAAAAAAAACAAAACCCAAACCTATGCTGGTCAAATTTTCTAATAAGATAAGAAGTGAACAATAGTACATACGCTTTTATTTTGGTACCAATATTAGGCTTATTCTCAAGATTGCTTTCCCAACATTCAAAAGCAGCATTAGTACCAGCAGCTATTTTCCTTGCAAGGATAGCATTCCAAAGAATGACACTTCCAAGATGGTCCAAGTTTCTCTATCAGTTGGGTGAGCCATTTAGAATAGCAGACACTATAAATTTTGTGGACAGTTAGCTCAAATAAATAGAGTGTAGTGTTGGTGAGGCTATGGTGTCTTATTGGATTCACATATGGGCTAGTTAGCTTAGTAAAAATCAGTCATTAAGACTGACCAAGTGACTTACAAATAAGTACCACTAATATGGAGGGGGTGTAGAAAAGCATGTCAGGGCATTACTAAGCACTGGTAAAACAACTCATTAGGATGGGCACATTAAGAATGGTTAAAACCAAGAGTACTTCAGAAGTGCTGGCTTTCATTTTCTAGTATAAATGAAGTGATGTTATGTCTTCTGCAAACCTTAAAACACTATATAAACATCACTCATTGTTCTTGTTACTGATATATTAAGTGATATAACATGAGTTATTATTATTATTAATGGGATCTATTCCAGTGAAAAAGTGAAAACCAAATTCAAAAATGAATACAATTTTTCCAGTGACTTCAAACTACCAAAATAGGAATGTGTTCACATTTTTTTTTTAAATTTTTTCCTCAAAAGACTTTTTGTCAAGAAAAGAGTTAAGATGATAAACAGTCCCATGGCATGTTGGTACAATACCACAGTACTATGTCTCTTGTTTGGAGCACCTTCCCTAATTGCAGGATTTCCTTTCCATTACTGGCCACCTCACTTAAAACCCCAACAACTTCTAAGGATGATGGCAATTCCTGATGCCTCCCCTGCAGCTCCTGGAATATTACTGCTTTCCCTTTTATTTTTTTTTTTCAATGGGCACAGGCCTGTAATATCATATTTCACCAGCAGGTGACACCATCTAACAGACTGATGCATCTCAAGCCAAAAATTGTTAACCTCAAAAGCTTTATATTATGTAAAAAGAATTAGTTCCCTAGCTCCCAATTTGTAATCAAAGTTACAAGCTTAAAGGTCAGTGTTTTGAGGATGGGTTGAAAAGGCATGGCCAAGTTCATAGCCATGCTCATTGTTTGAATGCTATGGGGGCAATGGAAACGTATGAGAAGAGTCATACCCAAAAAACTCTACCAGAAGCCATGGTGTGAATTCACCCGGTTTCTTTAAAATAGAAAAGGAAATAGAGCCTGGCCATATCAAAAACCTAGTCAATTGATTCAATCCAATTTAAAAAAATATTTAAGCTCTCATCATAAGCAAAGTACCATATAATCAAATATAAGAAAAAAATAATATAGTCAGATCCTACCCTCAAAAATCTTACTGTCCACTGATAAAATATGTACATGAAAGAGTAAAACACAAAGTAGGGAGTTTAGGAGAGATCAAAGTGTTCTATGGGAATGAAGGAAGGGATAAAAACCAGGGGGATCAGGGGAAGACTTTACAAAGAATGTGGTGCCTGAACTAAGACTTGAAGGAGGATAAGCAATTTTGGGGAGAAGCAGCATGCTAGGATTGTGTGGATGCATAATGGTGGAAGAGATCATATCACATTACAGAAAAACTAGTAATCCAGTTTGGCTGAAATGTAAAATTAATGAAGAGATGTTATGTTAAATGAGGCTAGAAAGGTGGATTGCAGCCATATTGTGGAAGGTCTTTTAAGTTTTTGGTGAAGGAGTTTAGATTTTATCCTTGAGGCACTAGGGAAGACCCTGAAAAGCTTTTAAGCACAGTAATGGCATGCCTCAGCAAGATTCTGTTGGCAGTTATGTGAAAGATGAATTGGAGAGGGCAAAGACAGGCAGCAGAGAGAACAATTAGGAAACTATTATAATCATCTAGAAAAATAGTGATAAGGGCTAGCGTTGCTTCTTCTAGAGCAGTGGCAGGGCATGAGAAGAAACAAGCATGTTTGGGAGGATGGTGATACTCTCAAAAGAGATAGGAAAAGAAGGAAGAGGAACGTTAGGGGCAAAAGATAAAATACCACTTTGGATGTTGAGTTTGACGAGCCCACAAGATTCAGACTGAGTTGTCCAGCAGGGCCAAAAACATAGATGACTCATCTGAGTAGAGATAATTAAGATAAAGACATGGATGGTAGGAATCATCAAGGAAGAAAGTACAGGGGTGATCTGTAGGAACCCAAATAAAAATATTTTGATGATTATTCTAAGGGTAAATAAAATGCTAAAATTGGGGTACACACCAGTGTTTGTGAAAGATACTACTACTAAAGAAACAGAACACAGAGTGTACATGTAATACCACCGGTTTAACATTCCCAGGACAACAGGAAACAAAGAGGAAGCAACTTGGCGAGAGCAATATATTTGGAATCAGCCACCTAGAATCAAATCCCACCTCTGTCATAATTGCTTGAGTTCACTATGAGCAAGTCACTTAACATCTCTGGGCATCATTTGTGAAATGAAAGGACTGGAGGAAGAGCAAGGGGATCAATCAATGGATGGGTTCTAAATTCTCTTCTATATCTAAAGCTATGTTCCTACAATATTAAGGGTCAAGCAGTAAAATTCCTTCATTTTACAGATGACGAAGCAGATCCCAAACGGTTCAGTGACTTGGCTAAGGTCACACAATAAATTAGTGACACAAGCAACTCAAGTATCCTGACTTCCAAAATACAATGTTCTTTGTACTTTTTCACAGTAAATATGAGAATTACTTAAAGAAGCCCCAAGAAGCAAGAATCTGTCATCTGAATAAGCAGTAAGAGAAGGTGCTGATCACATCATACAAACAACTTAAGCACAGCATTTCTCTTCATTCCCAGTAATAATGGGAGAGAAGGGAGGGTGGATTGGGGGGGAGGGTATCTTAGTATTTCTACCCTTTGGTTTGTTCATGTGAGTCACTACTGGCTATCTATAAATATATTTGGCAGATCTTTAGGGCTAAGGTGGGCAAAATTTCAAAAAGCAATCCTAAAATTTCTCTGCAGTTGCCATCCTATCTGTGATGTATCAAGTATGAACTGCCCAAGGGAAATTACCTGGGGAGAAACTACTGTCCCCTTCTTATCCATCAGGTTCCCCAATTCACATCACTTGCATAATGACTTTCAAAAAGTTGCTTTCTCTTAAGCAGATTAAGAAGTTAACTAGTTATTAGGCATTCTAGGTTGGGGGAACAGGGGATGGGCACCATGGGGACAGATGTTTCTAGGATTCCAATTCAATTTATTCCCAACCAACAAGTAGGCCTTTAGAATACATTTCCCTATAGAAATAGTGTTATAAATGGTGGCTAGTAATACACTCATAAGGATTCCCTGACTGAAGCTGTTTTTTTCAATACAATAGTCAGACCACATCATTAAGTCCAAAATGCTACTTCAACTTATTTAGGTCGATGATTCATTCATAATAACATAGTTCCTATGGAATTAACTGTTCTGGTAATGATAGCTGGCCTAACATCCTGTTTCTTCTGCAGGGGGAAAATATTACTGAGATATGTCCATACCTGGAATAGTACTTTTAGGGACTGTATTTCAGTTACAATAGGGAATAAATAGACATTTATGGGAATACCTGGAAAAATCACCACCATATATATAACATTTCTATAGGAAAATATATTCACATGACTGTCTCATAAAGAAACCTTTGGAACAAAGCTTTTAATAAGTTGGGAGATTATATTTGTCAGCTGAAATACAGATGCTTTAGGTCAGTAAATTCTCTAAGTTAAAAAATAATAATAATAATGTTAGTCCTGTAGTAAATCCCCATTCATAAAGAAAGACTAGGAAATAATATATTCTATCTAAAGAACCATTGTACCTTCATTTCCTAGAGCAGTGCCTGGCACATAGTAAATCCTCAATAAATGCTTGTTGGTAGATTGACAGTTACCTTATACTACATACACAGAATACTAATATTCAAATAATTGAAGCAATGAAATCATTCACATTTATGCCAGCTAACCCTTTACAAGGAAAACTTTCCTTATGACCATGTGCATATATTTTACGTATAAACTCATTACATTATACATATAAAATAGGTAAATAAAAACAGAATCTTTCATGAGATGGAAGCAAAATTATTGAAAGAAAACTAAGGGAGATGAAACAAGACAGAAATTTGCATTTATTTTGTATCTTCTTATATATATCCTTGCTGTCTCCCCAGTGAAACATTAATTCATTGCTAATGGGATATGTTTCATTGTTTTTACCTCTTTTTACCCACAGTCTAATACAGTGCAGATACATAGTAGATACCCAATAAGTGCTTGTTGATTAATTTATAGCAAGCTGTCCCTTGTCATACATAAAGTCTTTCTGGGAAGTTTGTTCTAACTGTACAGCTGGTATCCAAGAAGCCAGAGGAAAAAAAAAAGGAGATGAAAAAGTTTGATTCTGGCTTTCCACGTGTCTGCCTCTTTCTGAACCCAAAATGCACTGGGAAAAGGTAAAGGAAAGCGAAGAGACAAGGGGTGGAGTAAAGAAAGCAGCCAGAAATCATATGAGCTGTGGAGTCTTCTGGAAACAAGGCTCTGACGCCTGGGCCTAAAATGAGGGAACAGTTCTCTGAAATGTTCATAGTCCTGCAGTAGAGGGCAGTATGGGAAGCAGGTAGGTGCCCATGAGCCCTACAGGAGTTAGTCCTTCTCAATACTTGAGATTCCATGTGCTTTTAACTTAGAATTCTTACAATATAGCTATAGCTAAGTTTTTCCTCCTCACATATCCTCCTTAAGAAAAAAATCAATACTGCTTTCCATGAGAGGAACAATATTAGAAATAAGGTACAGAATCAAAATATATACCCAAAGGATAACTGAATCTTCTAAAGAATTTATTCCAGATGGTGTACAGATGATTAAACTGCATTTCAAACCTTTTTACAATGCTAACCCTCATGATCACTCTATTCTTTGTATTAGAAGTGTTCACACATGTGCAATGCTATGTTGTACATTGGGGAGAAAAGCCACAAAGCAATGCATGGTTCCCTGCATTTCTAAAACTTAAGAGTCTACAGCAGGAAACATTAGCAAAGATACACTATGGTATCTAACAGCAAACTGCTCTTCAGCTACATAGGGAACATGAGTCTTTGCCAAGTCACTGGAAGAAAAGGAAGCTGGGAAGGGTGAGCAATACTACCAATACCTAATTGACCAGGTTTTGTATAAAAAGTGAACTCTGAGGAGATATGGAAAGGAGGATAGACAGAATGTTTATTGGACTTGGGAGGCTTAATCCTAGGAAGAAGTATAAGTTAAGGCACCGTGAAAGGGGGAACAGGTTGAGGTGAAAAAGTCTATAGACCAGGTGACTTGGATCAGTTGACTTAGTTGGACCTTAATATGGTGAGGAAGGAGCAAAGCAGACTGTCTAAAGAGGGGTGAACCAGCTTAGGTCCAAAAACTGAGCCGGTATGCAGATCAGCATGAGACCATGTCTGGTCAACATAGGAAGATTCAGTCTTTTAAAAAATAAAATAAAAAGCATCACTAAAATGTATTTAAAAATATATATTTATTTATTTATTTATTTCAGTGGCTCCCTAATGCCTCTTGGATGAAATAAAAATCCTCAGCCTGGCATTGAAAGGCCTCCATAACCTAGCTCCCACCTTGCTATCCATTCTCCTTTCCCATAAACTCCCTTAAACACTCTAAAAAAAGTGAAAAAGTTCTAGTCAAATGGGCCTACTAATTGTTTCCTGTACACACTATTCCAACCTTGCTTGTGCCTTTGTTGAATGAATTGGACAGCTAGGCCTTGAGTCTATAGGAAAGGCAGTTTTTCTGAGTGCGGTAGCTTGAGTTGGTGTCTGCTTTTTCATTTACTGTATGCTACATAAGGTGGCAGCATTTTTAAAACTCATACCAAGAACCTCTTCCAGACTGAAATACTCTTCAGTGTAAAAAGGTCAAGTATGTTTTTATGGCACACAGAGGGAACTCCAGTGAAAATTCTAACGATATCTTAGCAACTGGGTCCTGTTTGAATTATACGTTTTAGTTGAATTGTGTGGGTGAGCTTCCCAAACTGGCACTGTTCAGTTAGAAGAGTTCACAGAATATTTGGGAAAACTTAACTAAGAATACATTATGCATAATGTATGTAATGCAGTCAGTTTCATGCATGAGGCATCTGACTAGTCTACTAGACTTTGGCCCCTTTTATTTCTTGATCATATTTTCCAATGGATTTTTTGTTGTTTTCTCCTGTGCCTATCTTCACTTTGAAGATGCAGAATACCAAGGTAAAATTCCATTTAGTTTGAAGGCCCTCATCAAATTCTTGATGTTATTTTCTACATCTTCATTCTCTGCAATGGATATTGGTGCCTAAATTGCAGTTATCTTCATGGTACTTTAGCTTTGCTTTCCCATGTCATAAAGATTAGGTTTAAAGTGTATTATTAAAAGACTGGGAAGATGGGCCTCCAGCATATTGGGTAGAATTTCTTTGGAGGATTTGTTCAGATTGAGAAGGTTTGGATGAGTAATGATCTGCACTGGGGAAAGGAGTAACAATAATATTGACTTGGATTTATATAAAGCTTTAAAGGTTACGTTGTGTTTTCCTCCCAACAGCCTCTGAGGTAGCTCGAGTAACATTACCCTCACTTTACAGATGAAGAAACTGGCACTCAGAGGTTAAGCCCAAGGTCCAGTGACTAAGTGTCAGGGCCAGGACTGAAGTCCGGCTCTCCTGACTCTTAAGTATAAACATTCTCTAAAGTACTAACCCACCAGATGGACCTAGTGAAATAGATCCAGTGTACAGGATAGATGCTGTCTCATGTCAGGTGATGACTAAGAGATGCATTTTCCTCCCCCAGTAGTAGGGATAGATTTCTGCTAATCACTTCACATTCTCTACCTATCCCCTTTATGACTAATGGCAAAGGCTCTTGATCAGCTTGCTAAGTTTGGGGTGTCATCTTTAGCCATTGAAATATGCCCTTGGCCTAAGTACTGTGCCATAAACAATAAATCTTACAGGCCCAGATACTTATAAGTTCAGTCCTTCATAGAATACACCTGGTAGCTGTATGGCCCATGGGGAAATCACTTTACTTCTCTCCTGTAAAATGGAGGGCATTGATGCCTGTGCTGCCGACCTATTAGTGCATCAGGAGGAGGATCAAGTGATATGATCTATGTGAGGAAACTTTGTCATATTAGTATCAATGGAAGGAACCAGGAATGTTTAGTCTAGTTAGGAAAAGGCTTAGAGGTTATGTAACCGGGCTTCAAGTATTTAAAGGGTCCTCATGTGGAACGCTTGTTTCACTTGGCTCCTCTTGTGAGCAAGAGGTGGAAGCTGTAATATAGCAAATCTAGGCTTGATGAAAGGAACAACGGAGCTACCCACAAGTGGAATGAGCTGCTTTGGGAGGTCATGTATGACCTCTTGTTAAGTGTGAGAGAGACAGAATTCTTGTTCAGGTGTGGATTGAACCAGATGATCTGAGGGTCCAGACAATTCTAAAACTCTGTGAAGATTACTGCTGACCATCCCATCTGCTGTGAGTTGTTTTTAAAGCAGGGACTGTAATTATAACAAGGTTGCCTGAGTTGAGGCTGCTTTATACAAAAACTAAATCCTGGCCCTTTCACTCTGAGGGTCTAGTGTCCAAATCACTCCAAAACATATTGGCCTACCACGACCTACCTCATGGGATTACTGAAAAAAATTGTTTATGAACCTTAAAGAATACTGACAATTTTTGGCTGAGTCATTTTCAGTCACGTCTGACTCTCTGTGACCCCATTTGGGGTTTTCTTGGCAAAAATATTGCAGTGGTTTGTTATTTACTTCTCCACGAAGGAAATTTTACAGATCAAGAAGCTGAGGCAGGTTCACACAGCTAATAAGAGTCTGAGGCTGGTTTTCAACTCAAAGATGAGTCTTCCTGACTCCAGATCCTGAACTCTATCCACCGCATCACCTAGTTGCCTCATTAATCATTACGACTGTTCAAAATGAATAGGGTGTCTTGTAAGGGAATAAGCTCTCTATCACTTAAAGTATTCAAACAGAGGTTCGATGACTAGCTATCAGCAATATTATAGAAGGGAATATTCCTGCACTAAGTGGGACACTGGACTAGATGACATCCAAAGGTCCCTTCCAACTCTCGAGGCATCTATATTTCTCTCATTCTTCCTCCCTTTCTGTCTCTCTTCTATACTGTGCTGCCTTAATGTTTTCTACTTTCAACCCTTATGAAAAATCTAAATTGTATAACTATAAAATTACACCATACAATAATGCCCATTGACCAATGCAGAACAACTCTTCTATGATGAGTTGTCCTGCCCTCCCACCAAACATCTATTAGTAGCTATCTTCAATTGATGGGCCTTTCTATATGTAAATAAGATGGTCCTCAGCAGGACACATCACTTAGCATTTGGCCCATAATCAGAGCTTTTCTGGCTCGATCAGATCAGTCCAAGTTTGTGCTCTGCTGGCATAGGCTTTTGTGAGCCCAGGGTCACCTCTATGCCACAGTTAGGCATCAGGAAAAAAAAAAAAACACTTTAGTAGCAGCTGGGGAACTGTGTTTCAGTACAGGCATTTTTAACTTTAAAACATTCCCATGTTGGAGGCTGACTTTCATCTCCTGAGAATAAACAAAAATCTTCAGGCCTTGTTCTAAATACAAAAACTGGCTCTTTCACTGCTTCAAAAGGTTAGATCACTGAGCCATCCCCCTGCTCAGAGAAAAGATGCTATGTGAACCCCAAATCATAGGGGAACCACATAGCCTCTTTTAAAGATTCTCTTTGTTCCTCATTTAACTTTCAGAGGCTCTCACCATTTACGTGACATGTTTCACTTTCATCTACTAGGAGTGAAAAGCCAATCTGTTCCTATCAAGGGGTTTACATTCTTGGACTTTAATTCTCTAAATCCAGGCATGCACTTACTCTGCAGCTAAAGTGCTCCCTCATCTTGTGGCTGAGACAGGAACTATTCAAAGTAGTAACATCTGAGATACAAAGAATCCTCAAATCAATGTCTGAGGATAAAAGAAGGCCCTGACATCTTCTGCATGTGACAGCCATTAAGAGTTTAGTGGGAAGACCTTGGCTAGGAGCCTGGTGAAGAAGGTATGGATAAGACTAACCTAAGCATACTGGGAGAGAAAGCCTCACAGGTGCTGAAGATGCTTAGAAAGAGACGAAAGAGAAACCCAGAAGTGAAAGGAAACAGGCAATGGGGAAAGTGCACTTGCAAACAGTGGGCAGAAAGATAGGCCTTGACTGCTGGAGTCAAGCAATGAGACAGAGCAGTTAAGTGTTTAAGTGAACAAAAGTTGTTTTTAAAAACAACATCAGGGATGAAACCATGGTCAGTAAACTAAGTTAAACACAGAACTCAAGCCTATATATTTTCTAAACCTACTAAACCAGAATGTCAAAGTCTCTGGCTGGAATCTGAAAGTCTCTGGAAAGGAGGTAATGTGTAGTAGTGGGCAGTTTGCTGTATTTAGAGTCCGAAGGCCTAAGTTTGAACCCCATCTCTGCCATTTGCCCTGAGGTTCAAATGTGATACATGAGAAGCATTTTTCAAACCTTAAAATACTTTACAATGTTAGCTATTCTAATGTTCCATTTCATTAGATGAAGAAAAAAGGTTTGATTCTAGTCCAAATTGGATCACTAGGTATTTTTAACCACTCAAAGTTTAGTTAAAAAATTCACATTTGGGTTCAGTTTGGGGTTCAACATATTACTGAGGTTCACTTTTTTTTTTTTGCTTCTATTTTGCCCTCTTCATTTACCTAAATGAAATGAAGGCTACATGTTTCTTAATGGCTCAAGCTTAGCAAATCCACAAGACCTATAGCATTGTGGACCTCCAGCTTTTATAATTCAGTAGTCCTTGCCCATCAAAATTTAAAGACTATTTTCAAAGCCCTATTTACTTAAGAATTTGCATATGAGCCATCTGAAGTCAGAAGTCCCATGAGGCCACATGTGGCCCTCTAGGTCCTCAAGTGTGGCCCTTTGACTGAATCCAAACTTCACAGAACCAATCCCTTTAATAAAAGGATTTGTTCTGTAAAGCTTGGACTCAGTCAAAAGGCTGCACCCAGGGGCTTAGAAGGCCACAGGTTTCCCACCCCTGTCCTAGACCTTCTTTATCTGAACAATACAGGCAAATGGGACCATCTGGGAGGCTACCATGACCCTATGACTCATACACTGCTCTCTCTGGTCTGGCCTTCCAAGACTTTCTCAGTGTTCCTCTTATCTTTCTCCTTGTTCCTCTTAATTTCTTTCCATATCCATTATGTTTTTCCTTTTATTTTTTCCATTTATTATCATTCCACTTATATTCCACTTCCAATTATTAGAATGCCTTTAAAGAATAGGCTTCCTCATTTCCACCCACACACCCAACTCCACCCCCCCCAAAGAAACATTCTTGGATATCAGTCAACAAATCAGTAAATAGTTGTCTTCCTTCTGATCATGTGTGTATGTACGCATGTATGTATGTATGTGCATCTTGTTGGTACGTAGTTGTTTTCATGTAGTCTCTCTCATTACAATATGAGCTCTTTGGGAGCAAGGATTTGTTTGGGGTTTGTCTTTTTTCTTTTCTTTTGGCCTTTCTTTATATCAACAGGCACTTAACAGTGCCTGGCATATAGTGGGTGTTTAATAAATGCTTGTTGATTGGCTGACAGAGATAAATCACTGCATTTAAGAGAGTTGTTGGGGGTGTGGAGTCTGGGAGTCAGTGCTTGCCTTGCATGGAATAAAGCTAACTAGAACCATGAGGGAAAGTCTTTTAGTTCATATTATATCCCAACAACGTTCCCTTTACCACTCCCATAAGCAGGTGGGGAGTTAAGTAGAGATTGATTCCTGAAAGCTTCCAGAACACCACAATATCAAATTTGTTCATTCTGTACAGCTAAGTAAATACTTCATTTTACAGTGGAGAATGCACCCCAAGTCCAAACCAGGGAAAACAAAACCATATGCAAACAAACTCCTTACCTACTTCTAAAGAATGTTATTTCCTCATTCCTGGGATAATTGCTCAGGGCAAAGCCCCATTTTTTGAATGTAAAAACTTATCTTGTGTACAAAGGAGTCAATTAAGAACTTGGTAACAAATGTGGATTGCCCCTTTACCCTTCCACCCATTTCACTTCAGAGAATTTTCACATCAATCCCCATTATGAAAATAAAGTGGCAGTATTCTCTTACTGCACCAGCTTGGCTGAATGAAGAATGTTTGCAACTGGTCACTTCGCTTTAATTGGATACAATAAACACAAGTTGCACTTCTAATAATTCTTTATAAGTCAACCCCTTCTTACTTAATGGGTCAGACCAATGGAATCAGGCAATTGTATAACATTCAAGTTAACAATTTTCAGATAAACAGCAATAGAGATAAACACTATTACTATAATACAAATATCTTCATTCATTATCAAGCAAACCGAAGGCATGCACTAGATAGCATTTAGAAAAGGACCAGTATTAAAAAACATCAACAAGCTCAGAAACGCCTTTTCAAAGGTAGATAAATATCCAGGGTACACTGGAGCCTCGCTGGAACATCTGTGTGTGCCCTGCATCTTACAAATGACACCCACCCCACACACTCTTAAACTGGGCCTTAATAGAACTTCATTATCAAATCCCCATCTCCTCTAGGGTCCAAGGCAACCTTATATCAAATTCTAGTCTATAACAAATAATGTTACAGCCAAGTTCCAGTGTGGTTTCCAAACAGTACATTTGAATAAATGACCATATTGACACTAACTAATCTGAAAGCATTTCTAGTCAGCCGTGCAAAAGAAAACAAAAAACCCATGATCCCAAATGGGAGGGGATGCTATTCTCCTCCCTCCCTAGGTACAGCTTGTAAAACTACTAGCCAGACTTAATTTGGCAAAGTCCCAGTCTGTGGACCCTGAGAGTCACAGTGTAGGGCCTACTGTCTCAAACTGCTGGGGGACCAGCATGAAGCTGAGAACTTTATGTGGTACATGGTTGATTGCTGCCACTGGCTGGGGTTATATACTCTTTAATTTGGAAAGGGGGGGAGGGGGAGAGAAGAGTGAGTTGGTTTCTTTGCTTCCAAGGTACATTTCTAGTTGGAAAAGTGGTCGTCTAAGTCTCTGCATCTAATCACAATATATCATAAGAACCCTTCAAAAACTAGCCAAAGTAAAAAAATTAAGGACCAAAAGAAGTGATAAGGCAAAATGTGATGGGCAACATGCATAGCTATTTACTATCAGAACCACAACTTCAAGGGGGAAAGAACACAAAAGGGACCCCCAGCCAAAGAAGAAGCTACTCAGAGAGGTCCCCTCAGCCCTAATTCATTCCTAAGTGTGCTTCCTGGGCCTATTTCAGAGCAGAAGGTTACACAAAACATTTAGCAGACTTAACAGTTTGATTAAACAGACTACTCAAGAGTTTAACAAATGTTCACAGCATACGCATAACACATTTACAACAAGAAAGAAGAAAGGCACCTGGAGACATCTGACACTGGGCATGCTCTGCAGGCATCTCAGTGCGCACATGCTCTCTACCAGGTTGGAGCAGCCTAGCCACAAAGACCTTGGCACAGAACACTGCAGGGTGACAAAAAGGAAGGAAGAGAAGAAGCAGTTAGAGGCCACAACAAATCACTTCACACAGGCAACTCAAATATTAGTGAGTTAAGTGCATCACTGTTTCCAGTTAAGTGATAGTTTATAAATGGCCAGGGGTAAAATAATTTAATCAAGACCTTTTCAGAGTGTGTGCCAACTTTCTGACCTACAGAAAGGAACGCCCATTTCCAACTGCTCAATCATGTAGGCTCATTGCTCACGAGCTGAAAGGGACCTCAGAGGCCGTCTAATCCAACCCACTTCATTTTAAAGCCGAGAAAACTGTGGCCCAAAGAGGTTACGTGACTTGCCCAAGGTCATACAGGTAATAAATATGTGGCAGAGTCAGGATTTGAATTCAGGTCCTCTGACCCCCAATCCAGCAGCTTTCTCAGAGCACCATACTGTTATGTCTAGTAAATACACAAAATTGGATTATCTAACATGTTTGGCGCTATGCATTATATTAAAATGCAAGAGAGATTAGGAAAGACAAGCTATCCTGTGGTGGTAGATGAGGCCAAATGATTAGCAATATAAATCTGATTCTCACTGTTATCAACATCTTTGCTTTTAGTCATAAAAGTTTAGAAACACTATTATTCTTTTTTTCCATCCAGGACACCATCACCATCAGAAGTCAAGGCTGTGTTTTCTGGAGTTTTGGTTTACTGTCAACATTATGCTGCTTCTCTGCTAGACCATATTAGCCTAGTTAGTATATTATCTATGCATAATTAAAGCATGCTTAAGAGTATTTACATACCATAAAAAAATAGAAATAATATGGGGCAGCATTCTCATGACATTGGAAATCACTCAAGCTTCATTTATCTTTATCTTAAAGCTTACCAAAATGTTGTTTGATAAGTCAATATAATTTCACTATTAATTAGTTATCCTTTAGTTATATTTACTCATCAGAGTGGATAGACAGAGAGCCGAGCACAACATTTAAAAGTCCCATGCATTGTACAAATCTTCAATATTTTAGAAATTCTGTCATGTAGTTTCCTATAGCTCAAAAAGGACTTTCTTTCTTTAAAAAAAATTTTTTTTTCTAATTACTTGAACACCAGAACCATGAGAATACAAGCGTAGGATTTATTAGATACACCTGTACTCATTGTCTGATATTAAACACAAAATCTAACCACCCATTGGTGGTTCCATTTCCTTTCATGAAAATTTAGATATCCAAAAATAAATGAAATCCCATAACATCAAATGAAGATTATTAATGACCTGAATGTGATTCTACTGTCTTAGATCTAAAATGTAAAAATACACACAACTAATTATTAGGATTAAAATTAATTCTATCTTGGGAAATTTCCTCCTAAAACTGTTTTCAGTTTTCATTCAAAGAGCACATGTGTGCAAGAAAGCTTTTAAAAAGTAACTTACATGCTCACAAGTGATCTGCCACTCCCCTGTTCAAACCCTCAAGTGGTTCCCTATTGTCTTTAAGATAAAATACAAGCCCTGCCATTTGCCCCCTCATTTAATGTCCTTTGCAGCCTGGTTCTAGCCTGCCTTTCTAGATTTATTTTATTTTACTCCCCTTCAAACATTTTACACTGCAGCCAAACTTGCCCTCTTGACTTTCCCTGAACATGTATCCCATCTCTCACCTCAGTGTTTTTGTACAGATCGTCAATGCTCTGTGCAAGGAAAGTCACCACTGATTCTTAGAAATCCATTAGTTCTTTCAAGGGTCAAATAATTTACTACTTCCTACAGGAAATTTTTCATGAGCACTCCTCAAGCCCATACCACCTCTCCCTCCCCCAGTAGCACTTCTCTCTCAAATTAGCTAGTACATACTAGTTTTTAAAACCATAACCACCACCCCTTAAAGACTGGAAATACCTTGAGGGTGAGAGCTATTTATTAGATATCAAAGATAAAAATAATGTGTCTTCCCACATAGTGGGCCCTTGATAAATTCTTATGGTTGAATTCACTGAATCCGATTCATACCGGAAAGAAACTTTAGAGGTCATACAGTGCCGACCCACTCATTTTATGAATTAATGAGACTGAGGTCTAGAGAGATAATATGATGTGCCCAAGGTCACTCAGTAGGCGGAGTCAAGTTTGAACCTAGGTTCAAACAAATCCAGCATGATTTCTACTATACCATAATACCTCTTACAAAGTATTAAAAGTGAGTCCTATAAAATCCAGGAATTTTAAAACTATAAATATTATATAAATACACACCCACACACTACTAGGTATATGTAAATATTTATTTACTTTTTGCCATCACTACTAGAAGATAGTGGAAGCAGGTATTATACCAGCACCTCTGCTTAATACTATGTTCCACTGGTATGTAATATGTTCCAGTTTATGTAACATTACTTTAGGGTAGAATATAGTAGAGAATGGGCTCATCACAGACCCTATCTAAGGGCAGTTAATGACTGAAATAGCAAAAAGACCTTTTCGACAGCAATGAGTGCCAATTCTAAGGTAATCCATTCCATGGTCAGGACTTTTTAACTGCAGGTCTGATCTGACATTGATTCGTTAGCAGTAAGTAATCAATAAGACTTTAGTGTTTATGTCATAGACAAGTGTTATGTGTCAGACACAGAGACAAAAATAAAATAGCTCTTGCCCTCAAGAATCTTACATTCTATTAGGGGAGATAACATGTACACCTAAGTATATACAGAATACAAGGGGGAGAAAGGTAGTAGTAATAAACAGAGAGGAATATCATACATTTTTTAAAAAAGCATTAGGGTTGTGCCACTATCATTCTTACCCATTTTTCCAAGAAAGGGAAAGTTTGAAATCAAACTGACCATGCCAAAGAAAGATATCCTTTCATCCATATCAGATACTCCACTTATAAAATGCATTTTTCAACAAGGGTAACTGTGCCGACTTCACCTATAGCTCCCCTTCCTGGTTCTGTTCAGCCAGAAAGGACATTAATGCCATTTGCAAACGATGGCTAAAAGCTCAGTTATGATTATTAACCTAAAGGATTAGTTTATTTAATTTTCAAAGCAATAGAGGATTCTAAGCTTCTGTGAATGATTTTAGGGACTCCAAATTTAACATATTGTTGACTGTATTGCAACAATTTTTTGAATGTTTCTGGCCTAGCTAGAACGTAATACGGCTATAGTTAAAGAACATGAAGGTTTCTTCATGTCAATTACAATCATAGTGAAAAATTATAATATTTAAAAACAGATATATGTCTGAAAATATTTATTAATTTTATTTGAAAACCATCAACATACTCTAAGACAATTTAAATATTTCTCCCTTCAGGTTCCAGGCTCAAGTTGTTTAGCCCATGGAGACCACATGGGGCATACTTGAGGAAATTTTGGGGTGGAAAGAGGGCAGCACACTACACATGTTTTTAATATCTTTATATTTAACTTGCAACAATGACCATCTTCAATTAGGAACATTTATAAAAGGCCTGGAGATCTTTCACTGGATTCTGATCACAAGTAGAAAAAAGTTCAATTAGAATGGCCGGAGGATAAAATGAAAGAAATCAACTTTAAATAGCACAGTACGCTCATAATAACTGTGTTTACGTGATTCTCCAAATCCACTGTATAGTCTAAACCAAAATTGGCATCACTGAACTGAAAATTACAAGAGAGAATCTAAGACAAAATATATCATAAAGTCCAAAGTAAAAAAAAAGGTCTATGGCAGTCTGGTATCTACCAGTTTACAGCAACTTTTAAAACCCTCAAATTATTAATATATAAAAGGGCTAAAAATGTCATGACCCCACCTCCTCAGCCTGTAGCAACCATAGGCCAAGAGAAGACCCATGTCCAGGGGCCTGTTTGCTGGCAGGTTGACTGCTATTTCCACTCTAAACAGTTATACGAGGTTAGCTTCAACTTTTTGTTCTGATGTCTTCAGGTGAGGAGATCAATTTTTTAAACCTATCAAGATGTATTTTTTTCTTTAATAATGTTTTTGAAGATTTTTTTTTTACTTAGTATTGCTTTAGTTAAATTTTCTGGATTCTTTCTTCTGGGGTTGTACTCAAATTGTTCTATTTGTTCTCCTCTTACCTGCTGAGAACTCGTTTTTGCTAAGAATCTCATTTGCAAGATCATACCGAGACTCTACGTGTGAATATATCCCAGAGTTCTGTCCTAGACCACTTCTCTCTCAGGGATCTCACTAGCTCCTGTAGATTTGACTAACTGACCACCAGCACTAGTCATTCCCAGGCTCTAGTCCCACATCACTAATTCTGTATTGGACTCTTCCAAATGGGTGGCCTGTAAGCATCTAAACTCAACATGGCAAAACAAAGCTCATTCTATGTCTCCCTAAACTCTCCCCTCTTCCTACCTTTTTTTATTTCTATAGAACTCCACAATCTTACAGACCTCCTGGGCCCCTCTCCCTGTCCCTGCCCCCATTTCTCCATGTCCAATCGGCCTCAAGGTCTCATTGAATCGTCCCTGCTCACATGACCACCAGCCTAGTCCAGGCCCTCTTTGATTTTTGCCTGGACTACTGCAATAACTTCTAACTCTGATCCCTCTTATTTCCATTCTATTTTCCATATAGCTGACATACTGATATTCTTAAAACACTGGCTCATGAACCTATAGTATCTCCTAATTCCTCTGTTTAGTATTTAAACACTTTCATAATCTTGCTCTAGTCTACCTTTCTAGGCCTGCTGCTCATTACTTTCCTTCCAGCTTCCATCCAAATTGTCCTACTTCCTAGTCCTCAAAATTGAGGCTCCATCTCATGCCTCTATGCACAGGCCACCTCCCCACCTGTCGATACTATCTTCATCTCTGCCTCTTGGAATCTCTCATTTGTTACAAGTCTCAACTCAGGTGCCACTTCTAACATGAGGCCTACCCTGATTCTACTGCTCTCTTCTTCCCGTAAATTACTAGATAACTATATCAATATTTAATTATTTTATTTCTCCCCCAATAGGATATAAATTCCTTGAAGGCAGGGACTATAGGCACACAGGAGCTTGACAAATATTTGGGGAATAAATGAACTTTGACTATCTTTTTCAAAAGCACTCAAAAAAAGGTTAGAGCTAAAAGAAATCTTAGATACCATCTAGTCCAACTCTTTTTACAAATAAGGAAACTGAGACTCCAAAAGATGAGGGCTCAATGCTAGCTAGTAAGAGGGGGAAGCACAGAGCCTAGATCTCTTGTTTCCCAGTATATTCCATTGTATTATATATTTTTCTCATGAGGGCAAAGAGGCACCTGAACTGAGCATCATGCAAAATATGAGAGATGAGAATTGCAGCACTGTGGGTCATTTTCTCAATTTTTATTTTAGGCCCAACTAGAGTTCTTAAAAGGATTTGTTAAAACATCCAGACTCCCACATCATTATCTCACCATTAAGGATAGACAATTACTGCTTAAAATACACACAATATGGTCACCAGGCTATTAAATGTAAAGCACATAGCCTTCCTTTGTGTTAATGATCAGTAACTCTGAAAGTTCAGAGTGACCCAAACAGTTTCAATCACTCCATTAGGATAGTCTTGCTTTCTGGGGAAATGTACGATGGGGGCGGGGGGGGGTGTGTGTGCAGGGGGCAGAAAAAAGTGGGAAAGACAGGACTATTTGTTAACCAGTATCAGTGTGTCAAAACGAAATATCCATTAAAAAAAAAAGCCTACTGCTTAAGATAGAGAAATCTAGAAGTTAATTAAAATGGATCTTTGTCAATCACAGACAACTTAAAACCAGAGCAAGTTTTTTTTCTTCTTCTTCTTACTTGGCTATGTCCACATTAAAGAGCTTTGGAGAGCTTTAAAACTTAATCTTCAAAAGCTAGCTGTAAGACAGACATCTCTATCCGTTACACCAAAGAAGCAATAATCAACCAAATCCAATTCGGTCCAACAAGCATTTCTGTATGTGCAAGACCCTGGGAATAGAGAAACAAATAAAAAAACAATCTATTTCTCTCCTCCCCTACCCCCAATAAGTTGACATTCTATTAGCAGAATAAAACACAAACAGTTAAGCATTTTATAGT
This sequence comes from Vombatus ursinus, assembly GCF_900497805.2. Lineage (NCBI taxonomy): Eukaryota > Metazoa > Chordata > Mammalia > Diprotodontia > Vombatidae > Vombatus > Vombatus ursinus. The sequence goes on along the minus strand of NW_020954641.1, from coordinate 8,068,468 downwards.
GACAATTAGCCAGGTTAGCAGCTGTTTGTACCTGGGCACACCCCAGGAAAAAAAAATCATCATTCTTCTATTTTTTTCCACATCCTTAGATCCCTTTCCTTGTAAATCCAACCATCCATAGTTCAAAAATTCCATTAGGGTTCTCAAGGTGATGTCAGGGGTAGGGAGGGGTAAGATTAGAAGATATATCTATTCTGGGAAGTGTGGCAGGAAGCTAGATGTAGCAAAATAGTTTATTTCCGGCTTACAAGTCCCAACTGAGATAGGTCAATCCTGGAGTTCTGCTGATATGGAAAGTAGAACTCCACTGGCCAGTCCAGGACATATCAGACCTGACTCAGAGCCAAGAGGGATGAAGGCCAAAATGTTTGGCTCCATGCTGGTCAGCATCTGTGCCTGAAGAGGAATTTTTATTCTTCAGGACTGGGCCGACCAAAATACAGGTTAATCTGTGTCAAACAAAACTGATACAAGAAATCGAGACTTATGAAAACAAAAATATCTTTAAGGAAAATGATGAAATGATTCTTTACTTAAAAATCTCTATATCACATGCCCCCTAAATAGCAAGCTACTTAGGTGCATTTAAAATTAAGATCTGTTTCACAAAAATGATTAATCTGAAAATATTCAGAAACAAAAAAAAGAAAGAAAATATTCAGGATTAAATCCATGGCATAGTGAGATGTATCTATTATTAGTGATGGAGGCAGTCTCATATGAAAATGAGTCCCCTCCAGCTTAACTTTCTAGGACAGTATGTAAGCAGAGCCTGTTATATTAATCTATAAGGGTGAAAGAGAAAATCTAGATCCTCAGATTTAGCTCCAGAGAATTGTCTGTATTCAAAGACATTAAAAGCTATGAATATATGCAAAACCATCATGGCTCTGATGTACAATTTGAACTGGGGCCAGATACTTTTTCATGATAGATCTACTTATCTATCAATTGCTCACAAACACATCCTTTGGGTGAATGCTGAATAAACCCCAAGATTCTTTTACACTAAAGTCTGAGTAATTCAAATGTCTTTCTCTGCTCCAAATTATTACGTCCTCTTGATCTGCGCTTCCTTCTTAACACAGTATCATTTTTAGATTCAGTTACTGCAGTAATTACAATGTGCCGGTCCCTATATGTAGGCCTCCTGTCTTCCCTTTCTTTGGCCACCACTAAAAAATGGGAAAATCATTTTCAGCTTCTACAGCTCTTCAGTAGAGATGAGAATGCTTAGAGAAATTAGTGGTCTGGGTGGCTCCAGCAGTGGTTTGCCTGTTCACAGAGATGCAAAGGAACCACAGAGATCTTCTGGCCTAGACTAGGGCCCAAAGAGGAGTGATTTAACCAAGATAATACACCAGTGTGCATTTAATCTCATTCTCTCAATAGAGACAAGAGATGAGTTAGTAAAGTTTTTCCCTTCTCTGTAGAAGGTGAATAGCAGGAGCTACTAAGGTTTAGCTGAACAGTAAAACTAACCCCAACTGGGAGGCCTACGACTTCCAGCTGTGAGCTACTTAGCAGACAGACTCTTGCTGGAAAGCAATGCTAATGCTCACCTGCCATCAATGCTCATTTTGTGCCATAACACCATAAAATACATAGCAATCCCTATTCAAATACCATCATATCAGAGAGGTTATCAGTAAGCCAGAACACAAAAGCACCTTGCTCACTGTTCTGGAGAGAATTCTGGATGCATCTGTTCCCAATATTCTATTACCAAGGCCCCAGAACAGAACAACTTCTGCTGCCTTGGGATACAACAGTACTAGCCTCCTCATTTCCGAGTCCAGGGGTGGGCAACCTGTGGCCTCGAGCCACATGTGGGCCTCTAGATCCTCAAATGTGGCCCTGTGACTGAATCCAAACTTCATGGAACAAATTTAGGATTTGGACAATTTTGGATGCAAAGGGCCACACTTGAGGACCTAGAGGGCCACATGTGGCCTTGAGGCCGCAGGTTCCCCACCCCTGTGACCTAGTCCCTTCATTCTTCACATGCCAAGTAACTGTAATCACAAAACTCTTCAAATCATCTGCTCCAACATATTCAGCTGCCCTTCAACAAACTAAGTCAATCTCCCAAACTAAAGTTTTTTTTAAAAAGCAATGAAACATACAAAAGACAAACGTCTGAACACACCAAAAGTGGACTTCTGTACCTCGCCTTGCCCCAATGATCAATAATCTCATATATTCCAGGAAGAAAGATCATTTTCAGGAAGATATTTAAGGTTAAGAAGTATATCTTGTGTATAAGTCCACACACAGAACTCTTTAACCTTAGTTTCTTTTGAAGAGTCAGACTATAGCAAAGTTCTTTTATTCAATTTTATTTTTAACATTGTTTTGATCATAAAAAACATTTTGCCATAGAACATTGCCAAAAGTCACTCCCTATAACAATGCAAACTCATTCAGATTAATTATGGGAAAGACCAGTTTGAATTTGTTGAGAGTCTGGTTGCAAATTACTATACAGGAGATGAAGTTCTACTTTTTTCAAGAAGATGTAGTGACTTCAATCAATCAATCAACATTGATTAAGCACCAACTATGTACCAGGTACTGTGCTAAGTACTGGAACTGACTTGAACTAAGCTAGCAGTCCTAGTAGAGGTCCTTTGGTGGACCTCCTTTTGGGAAAAATCAAAATAATTCTCATTTTGTATCCAAATGGATATTTTAGAAACTTTAGGTCTTTTCAAAGTTCATTTTCCTAATCACTCCTACTAATAATATTTTTTTACAAAATAGATCCAGTCAGGCCTTTGTTCAAATGATCACAAATTCTGGGTCAGGGGGTATAAATTTGTGCGATTCATTTTACTTAAAAGCAGAAAAAATCAAGAGTGATCAACTCATTTATCAATAAGAAAAAGTTTGAGAACAGAATTTGGTAGATGGACCAGATGGAAAAAAAAAAAAGCTACATCCCAATAGCCTAAATTAAAAGACACTATATAATCCAAATTAGAGACATGAAAAGATACTCCTTTTTGTCAGAAGTCAGGGAAGGACTATGACTAGAGATATAATAATGTCAGACTGGGGTGGATATATCAGTTTTGTTCAACTGTTTTCTCTTTTTAAAAATACTTTCTTATAAGGGGTGGTAGGCAAGAAATATATTAGGAAATGCAGATGATGGAAATATAAGAGATCACTATACATATACATATTTTAGTAGAGGACATCACATATTTAACTTAATCTCAGGGTTAGTTCTTTCCTAATGTTTATGCCATCCAGAGATGAGGTTGTTAACGATGATGTGAATGAATAAAAAAGCATTTATGAAGTATTTAGTATGTGGTAGACACTGCTAAGAGCTGTGGAAGACCAGAAGGATATGGGATCATCAGAACTGTCAGTCCATGGGATATGGAAACTCTCTTCACCAGACTATCTAAGACTTAGCAGAGCAGGCCCAGGGAATGGTCTGTGGGATGGAGAAATTAACTGACTTGCCCTCAGGGTCACAATATCTCATCCTCTGATAACAAGAAATCATTTTGTGAAACATTTAATGTTGAACTTCTACATGTCAAAAAGAAGCAGGATCTGAATCCAGGTTTTCGGCATCCCAACCATACCCTCTATTCACCATGGCAGGTGGCTTGATGATATATATCACCTATGATGCAAAACCAAAATAGTAATAAATGTCACTTTATGCTAAAAGCAAACTAAACATTTTTGGTGTGCTAACAAAGTATAAGGTGTTCCCATTATAAGCACAACTCTGGTTATATCTTGATATTTAGTGTATTAGAAACTAAAATGTCTCAGCATTATTATGAAAATAGTTCTGAGCTTGCAGACCTCCTACAGTGAATCTTCAGGGGATCCAGGTCCATTTGGAGAATGACCGGACTAAATGACTCTGAAACCGTCCACAAGCTCTGCATCCTATAGTCCTATGAATCTGCCTCCTGGGTAGTGGATGTGACTATAATGTTTTCAGCGATTCCTAACTCTTCACTTTATAAGCTAGACAAAACTTTTGCTCAAAAAATGAGCTACTCATAATAATAATAATAATAATAGAAAGCAAACCTGTTATTGATTAGAGAAGAGCTGAACAAAATGCATTATATGAATGTAATAAATGTCATTGTGCTGTAAGAAACAAATATGAGGAATTCAGAGAAACATCAGAAGCCAGGTATGAACTGATACAGAATAAGTAAGCAGAAAAGGAAGAACACATGATTACAAAAATGTAAATTATCACCATTAAATTACTGTTAAATGGCAGCTGATTCTGACAAATTACAACCAATGAGCAACCCAGAGAACAAATTTGAAAAAAAAAACAAAACACTTTCCCTCCTCTCTGGGGAAGAGGGGAGGAGAAGGAGGATCACAATATGCAACATTATATTGCATTTTTTTTTTTTGTTACAAAGGGAAGGTTTCAGTGGTGGGGCAGGTGTGAATACTAAGAAATGCCTGAACCTGGTACTGGCTAAGAAATAGAGTGGTGGATCAGTGGAATAGGTTAGGTATGCAAGACACAGTAGTCAATGACTACTTTGTTAAACCCAAAGACCCCAGCTTCTAGGATAAGAATTCACTATTTGACAAAAACTGCTGGGAAAATTGGAAGAGTATAGCACAAACTAGGCATAGACCAAAATCTTATACCCTATGCCAAAATAAAGTCAAAATGGGTACATGATTTAGATATAAAAGCTGATACTATAAGCAAACTGGGAGAGCAAGGAGTAGTTTACCTGTCAGATTTATGGAGAAAAGAAGAATTCATGACCAAACAGGAGATAAAGAAATCATTGAGGTAAAATCAAAAAGCATAAATAAAACTATTAAATTATAAATTTAAAATTTTTAAAACCTTTAAAACTGTTGGGGTTAAAGAAAAAATAGGGGTACTTGAATAATAAATAAACAATATAGTAAATAAATAATAAAAAATAGGTACTACTTGAAGCAAATCTTTATAAACTCTTTGCTTCATGTAAACAAAAAACAATGGGCTGTTTATGTTACATCTGCTTTTAAAAGTTATTCCTACTCCAGCTAGCAAATAATTAATGCTAAACGTTTGCTAAGAATACAACCAGCTCTTACTAGAATCATTGGACAGCAACAATTCAAAAAGTATTTCTATTCGGCTCTGAAATGGTTTTTTTGTATCTGTAAATACAAAAATATATTATTATAATAAAGAATATAATAGATTATATAATATATAATTATATCATAAGTTAACTATATAATGCATAATATGTAATAATAAATAATAAAATATATTATATATAAATTATATATATTTGTGTTCTAGAACTCCATAAACATGAAATAAAATAACTCACTCAGAAGGTCAGTTTTTGTACTAGCTCCCTACTAAAAAAATTCTGGCCCCTTCCATCTCTCTCTATTCCAATCTATACTTCATTCAGCAGCCAAAGTGATTTTCCTAAAGCACAGATCTGAACATGTCATTCTACTGATAAACTCCTGTGGCTCCCTATTACCTTCAGGGTCAAATACAAAATGCTCTGCTTGACACTCAAAGCCCTCAGCTTCTACCTTTCCAGTCTACTCAATGTCCCACACTCCTTGATCCAGTGATACTAGCCTCTTGGTTGTGGTTGTTTCCTGTGCCTGGAATCTCCTTGCTCATCTCTGACTACTGTCTCCCCTGGCTTCCCTTAAGACCCAACCAAAACATCATTTACTAGAAGCCTTCACAAACCTCTCTTCATTTGAGTGCCCTCCCTCTGTTAATTATTTTCCATTTATCCTGTATATAGCTTGCTTTATATACATTCGACTCCTTGAAGGCAAGGCCTATCTTGCCTCTGTTTCCCTAGTGCTTAGCAGAGTGCTTGTCACATAGCAGGGAACGGTGTATGTATCACCATCATGAGGTGCAATGCAGAGCCATTTTTCTCTTCCTGGCTCTGGCCTGGGGAAGAAAATTGTTTTGGTTTCAGTATAGGCTATGGGTAAAGTAAGAATAAACAAAAGTAGTGCTAAATGTCAACCAAGAACTTAAACAGAATGGGAGCATTCAGTAAGAACTTGAAAGCAAGAACAGCTCTGCATGCGTCACAATTCAAATTCACCTATAGATAACTGAAAGTTGGTTATGCTTTCTTCATAGAAAATGATCCATTTCAAAAGGGGAAAAGGTGGGATTATGAACCAGAACACCAGACAGGGAACACAATTTAAACCTTTATCTCTTTCTAGATCTTCTCCTGTCTCCCAACCTAAAATTTTTATGAAGAAAACAGTGGGTGGTAATTAAAGGCAATGATAATCATCGTGGCAGCAGTGGTGGTGGCAGCTGGTGGCACAATGGCTAGATTCTGGGCCTGGAATCAGGTAGACAGAGTTCAAATCTAGCCTCAAACACTTACTAGTTGTGTGACCCAGGGCAAGTCAATTAACCTATTAGCCTCAGTTTCCTCAACTGTAAAATGGGGATAAGAAGAGCAGCAACATCACAGGGGTTGTTCTAAGGATTAAATAATTGTAAAAAAGCATTTAGCACAGTGCCTGGCACATAGTGGGTACTATAGACTTCTGTCTTCTCTTCAGTATTATTCATCACATAATTTTGATGGAATTCATATATAAATGGTTGTAGCAATGTATTTGCAACAGACAGCTGGATAGCACTATCTAGAATTAAAATCAGAATTAAAAGCTTCTAAAATTAAGCATCCTAACATTGTCTACCAACCTGTCAAGTCAGATCTGAAAAACAGTCATTAATTTTAGAATAAATGTGAGCCTTTGAAGTGTTTCTTACTTAGTGAGTAAAGGTGATTCAAAATTACCATAGTCCAAACTGGAAAACTGGAAAAACTGAATTCAGATCACTTAGGAATTGTATTTGGATGTCAGTAAAGAACCAAGGGTCCTACAAAGCACAGATGTCATCTGTTTCCTGTGGCTCACACCAGAAATAGAACTCCTGTAAGATGCATTAGCCCATACTATAATGGGAGGTCGGAGAGAGATAGATAATGAAGCAAGATTTATAAAGGCAGAGTCTCTGTAGTACTATTTGGATCACAAGAGAAAAAGTGGTCATCTGTATTCATTCAAGTGGAAAAGCTACAGTCAACAGAAAACACAATAAAGGCATCCACAAAGACTATTTCTGGTGGGGTATAACAACAGTGAGAACATTAGATCTTACTCTGAAAAGAATCTAAATCTAAACAAACACATTGTACATGATCAAAGGGAAATATTTAAAGTCATAAAATATCTCATACTATGATACATGGTAGGCAGTGAAAAGATACTTACTTCATAAGAACCAAGTACGATCAAACCATACTAACCTTAAAATAACTGGGTAAAGCAAAAAATGTGAATTGGTGAAAAGCATGATCTATAAAAAATATTCCACAAGAAATTATATTTTGGCACTTTCAAGTACATATAGTACAAATGCAGCCCAGCATCTTACACATAGGTTTTCAATAAAAACTTGTTTTTTCATTTGATTCTCACAACAACCCTAAGAGGTAAGTGCTATCTTTATCCCCATTTGTATAGATGAAAAAAATGAGGTTAAATTTTAGTGACTTGCCCAGGGTCACACAGCAAATAAATAATGCAGGCAGGATTTGAACTCAGGTCTTCCAGACTCCAGCTACTGTACCACCCAGCTACCTCTCAATGAACACTTGCTGATTTACAATCATGCTGAGTCAAGGCCTGTAGACCTAATGAATGGTATGAATTCTGCTGAAAGGATAGAGAACCTCAGGGTATTCATTATCATTGTACAGGCCTCTTCAAGATCTAGTCCAATCTCCTCATTTTATGGACAATATAATTGAGTTATTCAAACACATACCCTTTCTTCCATCACAGAGAGAGCATGTACTTATAGTTTCATGAACTCAAATATTCAATTGCAGAAATAATCAGATTTTTTTTTGCTTTTAACTAATACCAAAGTGGCCTTTTTAACTTTAGAACAATATGCATATAATCAACATTAAGTGTTCTGCAAAAAGAACATCTTATTCAATCAGACCATACTAGAGGAAGTAGAGAAATAAGAGCTCTTTGGGGAAAAAAAAAATTCTATCAGAATGGAAAAGTGACAGTTGAAAACAAACAAGGAATCCCCAATTTTCCTTAGTTGTCTGAAATATAATACCAGGAATCCTAGCCCAGATTTTATAGGGATTTCATTCTACCTAAACAACCAATCTACCTAGCATGGGGGTGCGCATGTGTGTGCACATGCACTGTTACAAGAGAACCCTGCAAATAAATGAATGTAGCCCCAGACTTTCCTCCCCCATCTCCTTAAAAATATATATATATACCATCAATCAAATCAAGAAAAATAAAATGCTTTCATTTATGCTAAAAATGCAAGTAGTACTTTCAGTCTCAAGGCCATTGATGTTATGTGCCATCAAATGTCCTGTAGATGCTAGGTTCCATCACTGTCCTTGGGAAGAATGAAAGGGGCAAGTGAACCTTTATGCAGACTAATAACTTCATGGTTCTCAAAAATCTTAGTTACTGGGGCAGTTAGGTGGCGCAGTGGACAGAGCACTGGCCCTGGATTCAGGAAGACCTGAGTTCAAATCTGGCCTCAGACACATAACACTTACTAGCTGTGTGACCCTGGGCACATCACTTAACCCCAATTACCTCACCCCCCCAAAAAAAGTCTTAGTTACTGCTCAGTAAAGTGTTACTTTATTGTAGTGTAGAAGGAATAGTTGTCAGGGATTCCCAAGGATAAAATGGGTAGTGAAGGTTCCCTCAAAAGGAACTCCAAGGAGCCTAAGAGGAGGGATGGCTGGGGATAGGTCAGATTGGGAAGAGTTTAAAAAAAAAAAAAGCATTCCTAGAGGAAGTTCAAGGCCCCAGCCCCAAGGGAGGAGGAAATTCTGCAGGCAGAACAGCTGCAAACTTTTTTTTTTTAAAGCAGCAGGCAAAGAAAAGGAGACTGGAATTTGGGGAAGGAGAGAGAAATGGGGCAGGCATGTGGGAGGGACAGAGGAGGAGCAAGACTGAGGTCTTGTAGAACTGTTTTAAGCAGGGACCAGCTGGGTGGAAATTGATTAGGCCTCTGCCTCTCCTTTTCCCTCCCTGTGCTCTCCCCCACATATTCATGGCTATAGCCATGCCCTGCCCTGTCCATGGTCCAGGTGAGATGTCTCTTATGAAGTTCCTGGCTGTGCTCCAGAAACCTTACTTGCAATACCTCACTCCAGGGGGGAAATGCAGCTCATTCATTCTGTGCAGCAGTGAAGGACAAGGATGTCCCAAGCAGATAGATGATAAAAGGCCCGAGGAGCTTCTCCCCTCCCCACTCTCCAATTGCCTTTCTCCAATGCTTAATAAATGTTTATTGATTTTGCCAAGATGCACAAGGCATATGTAGTGTCCATGCAGGGAAAGAGCCTGTCTTAGGACGAAACAGCCAAACCGATGTAGAAAAAGGAGGCAAGGAACTTAACCAGCTTTAGTTTGTTCACTGAAAAAGTATACACTAATTGCTCCTTAACTAAACTAGGCAGATCTATGCAACTATTAGAAAACCAAAGCCAAAGAGGGAAAGCTACTGGGTTGGGCTCTGACCCATCAGTCTGGGGAACCCTCACTTTGGCCATATTTACCCAGCGCTTTGCATGTCTGACAGTGGTCCTTTAAGCACACTGCAGGCAAACTGTCTAAGCAGTTGGAAACACGATCTCCACATATGGCTCTTCGAGCCCTGCTAAGTATCTGGAGTAATGACATTGGCGGCGGCACGGCTAAATACACATTCAAGTACCAAGGAGTCAGTGAGGAGTCCCAGTGAAATGGGACTTAGCTGTGTGGAATGTCTTAATACAGATGCACTTGACTGAGCACCCAAGATCACATAAATGTATTTGTCCTGAGGACTCGGGAGCTGGACTATAATCCCTACAGGTGATCTAGTCCAGCCTTTTCATTTTATAGGGAAGAGAAAGGAACAAGCATTTAGTAAGCACCTACTACTGCCAGGCATTGTGCTAAGTGCTGTATATATATTATCTTATTTGATTCTCACAACAACTCTGTGCTATTATGCTCCGCATTATAACTGAGGAAACAGGCAGATGGTGACCTGCCCAGACATAGCTATTAATTATCTAAGGCCAAATTTGAACTCAGGACTTCCTGACTCCAGGAAGTGCTATCCATTGCTGCTCCACCTAATTGCCTCAGGTGACTTGCCCCAGGGCAAAGAGTAATAAGGGACCAAGATGGATTTAAAGCCAGGGTCCCCTTTTTCTCTGAATATCCTACTTCCTTATTTTGGCCAAATTCTTGCCAAGACTCAAAAGGAAAATTAAATGCACGAAGATTACTTGTACAAGGGCAGACTGCTCTTTGAAATGAATGCTAGTATTTAGAGAGGTAGATGGGGAAAGAGTATCAAATTTGAAATCAGAGGGCCTAGGGTTTAAATTCTGGACCTGTTACTTTATTACTTACTATAACCATGGGCAAAACATTTGCTTTCTCTGGTCCTCAGTTTACTTCTCCGTAAATTAAGATGGATAAGATAAATCATCTCTAAAATCCCTTCCAAACCTAAATCTCACAATCTCCTTTACCATATTTATCTTCTATGTCATATTTATTATCCAGTGGTGCTGTTTTCCTAGGAGGCAGGTAAGTGGTTCAGTGGCTAGAGCACTGGGTCTCGAATCATGAAGACCTGAGTTCAAATCAAGACTCACTCACTGTGTGACCCTAGGCAAGTCACATAACCTCCATTTGCCTTAATCCACTGGAGAAGGAAATGGCAAAATTACTCCAGTATCTTTCCCAAGAAAATCTCATGGAAAGTATAGTCCCAGGGGTCACAGAGAGTAGTAGGACACAACTGAACAAAACAGCTGTTTTCCTCTGGAAATGTAGCCTCGAAATTCTGATGAAAAGCCAATGGGAAACAGGATTTAATAAATGCATTGTGACTTTAACTTTCTAGAAATGCAGACTGCATAAAGACAGCCTCAAGGTTTATGTATCACATTTTTTCACTTGTCAAAGGATTTTGCATCATTACTCTAAGAAGACTGCCCAATTATATTCAAACTAAATTTGAAGCAAACTAAATCTGCTATCATAAAAATTGGTCCTATACATCATAAGAGAAACAAATAGCCAATTGCCAGAAATATTTACTATTAAAAAAGTTTTTGAGAAGCAAAAGTATTAGGGGCAGCTAGATGGTACAGTGGATAGAGCACTGGTCCTGGAGTCAGGAGGACCTGAGTTCAAATCTGTTCTCAGACCAGACACTTGACACTTACTAGCTGTGTGTCCCTGGGCAAGTCACTTAACCGCAATCGCTCCCGCAAAAAAAAAAAAAAAGGAAAAAAAAAAGGAAAAAAAAAGATGCAAAAGTATACATTTTAAGGCTATAGCAGGCTTACTCATTAGGTAAGCTATAGATACATATTCATTCACTTTAAACAATAAAAAAAAGGTGTGGAAGGCGGGGTTGAACTTCTTTGTGTTAAGAAGCATTTTTTTTTAGGGTCAGCTAGGTGGCACAGTGGATAGATAGAGCACCAGCCCTGAAGTCAGGAGGACCTGAGTTCAAATC
>NW_020954641.1:8050932-8056785 GCF_900497805.2 Vombatus ursinus | reverse complement strand
CAAGAACTTGAGGACCCCTGTTCTGCAGCACATTTATAGTTACTGACCTAATAAACAGCAAATTGTTAGGTTTATGTTTATGTTGACATTTTTATTTACTTAAGTAAAGGTTACTATACTCAATGGGGGATCCTTTAAATAAAAGGAGAATAAAAAGGAATCATAGGACCTGGGTTCAAATGCCATATCTAAAACTTACTGTGTGACCTTACTTCTAAGGGCCTTAGTTTCCTCTTTTGTACAGTAAGGGACCTGGATTAAATGACCTCAGATGTCCCTGTCAGCTCCTGGTCTGTGTATGAGCCTATGATTTGATCCCGCATCTCAAAATGGTTGAGTTGAATCTATAGTAACAAAGAGTGTGTCTTAACGGTGCCCTTCCCAAAGTGCTTGGGGGGGGGGGGGGGTGGTATTCAAAACATACTTTCTCATGTGCTAAACTTTCATTTAGCACAAGAATAATCTACTAATTTTCTGCAGATGGGTTAAAAACTATCTGGTTTATATATGTGCTTTCATAATGACATCAAAAAGGGAGAAACACAATTTCTATTACCTTTGGTTTTACTATCATAGAAGCGATCTGGTTCTGGGCCGAGTTGGGATCTGCCTAATACCTATGTAGTAGTAAAGAAAGAGAAAACTATTCATTGCTTTTCTTAATTTTTTCCAGTAGACAATCAGGATCCGACCTGAGCTATTCTCTAACTAATGAAAGATCAGGGCCACTAGAGAATAAAGAGTGATTATGGGGGCAAAATTTTGAAGTTGAGGGGAAGGCTGGTCACAAAAGCCAGAAAGAAGGGCAATGTCCATGGGGCTGGTCTAATAAATTCAAATTAAAAAAATAAATTCAAATTCTCTTTAACTTTTTTTTTTTTTTTTACAATTTCCCTTTACATGCATATAATGTTTAGTTCCATTCTTCAGTTCCATAAGTTCTCAAGCCTGGCACCGCCCAATTTGGATGCCAGTGTGGAAAATAATGATCCAAGAGAAATACTTTCAAGATTAAAGGAATTTTAATTATATTGAGGCAAGCATCATGAATTCTGAGAGTTTGCAACCAAAATGAATCCTTGGTTGGGGGAAGGGAAGAAGGGAATTCTGGGAGAATTGCTTAATGTTACAAAGAAATTGCCTGTTCTCCCAAGGGCAGGGAGGAAAGGGAGTGGGAAGTGGCCACTACTTCACAGTAGAACAGCCATTAAAATCAGCTACATGGACATGTTTTAAATAGTCAACTAAGTGTACATAGTTACTTAAGTTACCAAGATAACATTAAAAAAGAGAAAGAAAGAACTCAGAGAAGCATGAGGCTGGCTTTGAATTCACCTGACCCTGAAGTACTTCCCTGTTCAGCACTTGCTTTAATATTTAAAAAGATTTCTTCCCTTATACTTCCTTAGCAACCTTTATTTTCTTAGTTTGTACTCTACTCTGGGGCAGACCACAACGGGAAGACTACATTCAATTCTAGCCACTACATTTTAGGAAGATAAAAAAGTGCCCAGAAGACCAGGATGACATAAGGACTTAAGATCATGGCATGAAAATCAGGTGAAGGAATTCAGTTTGGTTTAGACTAGAGGAAAGGTCTGACCTAAACTGGTACATAAAAGACATCTCCAAGTATTTGAAGGGCTGACACTGGGAATAGGGATTAGATTTGTTCTACTTGGTCCCAAAGGGCAGTACCATGAACAATAGGTGGAGCTTAAACTCCAAAACATCCAAAACTGAGCTTCTTATCTTTTCCCCAAAATCCGTCCCCTTTTTAAACTTCCCTGTTCCTGTTGAGGGCACCTCCATCCTCAAAGTCACCCAGTATGGCAAAACAGCGTCACTGTCAACTCCTCCCTCTCATTCCCCAGATCCACTCTGTTACTAAGGCCCATAGTCTGTACCTTTGTGATATTTCTCACATATGCCCTTTTCTTACCTCTGCCACTGCCACCACCTTGGCACAGGCCCTCATCATCTCAAACCTGGACTATTGTTACAGCCTGCTGGTTGGTCCCTTTGCCACAAACCTCTCCCACTCTAATCCATCTTCCAACCAGTTGTCAAGATGACCTTCCTCATGAGTGAGTCTGAATCCCCTGCTCAAAATATTCCCAATGACCTGCAGGCTCAAATACAAATGCCTGTCTGGCATTCAATGCCCTTCATATCTCTCCAGTCTCCTTACACCTTCACTCCCACCCCCATATACTCCTGATCTAGTAACACTGGCCTCCTTGTTGTTCTTCAAACAAGACATTCATCCACTGATTGGGCATTTTCAATGGCTGCCCCCATGCCTGAAATGCACTTCCTCCTCATTTCTGCCTCCTGGTTTCCATTGTTTCCTTCCAGACCACACTAAAATTCTACCTTCTACAGGAAGCCTTTCCTCATCCCTCTTAATGCTAGGATCTTCCCTCTTTTAAATATTTCCTGTTTTTCTTGTGTATAGCCTATTTGTACATAATTGTTTGTATGCAATCTGCCCCATTGGACTGTGAACTCCTTGAGTATAGAAACTCTATTTTAACTTTCTTTCTATTCCCAGCCCTCAGTACAGTGCCTGGCACATAGTAGTTGCTTAATAAATATTTATTGACTGACAGCTTGATAGGATAAATTTCCTAACAATATGCACGCACTATTCCAAAGTGGGATGGCTTGTCTCTGGCAGCTAGGTGACACAACCCATTAGAGCACTGGGCCTGGAATTAGGAAGGCCTGAGTTCAAATCAGGCCTCAGACACCTGCTAGTTATGTGACCTGGGCAAGTCACTTAACCCCTTTTGCCTCCCTCAGTTTTCTCAATTGTGAAATGGGGGTTAGTTAACACCTCCTTTACAGAATTGTTGTAAGGATGAAATGAGACAAGTCTGCAAAGTTCTTAGCAAAGTGCTTGGTACAGAGTAGGTGCTAGGTAAATTCTTATTCCCTTCCCTTCTCTCCTATTCCCCACTTTGGAAGTTAGGATGTTCCCCCTTGTTGGAGGTACTCAAGTAAAAGGCTGGATGATCACTTGTCCAGTACATTGTATGGAGGATTCTTGTTCATGTACCAATGGGGCTAGAGAGATGGCCTGATGTCCCTTCCAACTTGAGATTCAGTAGTACATCAACTCAACTCTTTCAGATAGCTTTCCATTCTTCCTCACAGCTCATCTGATGGGATACATGCGATAAGAAATGTTAAGCCAACAAATGACCTACAGCCCGCTGGTTCTTTTTCTATCACAGGTGAGAAGGGGAACCTGAAAATCTGTACGCTGGATCACAAAACCTGAAATGGCATCTCTAAGCACCTTTGTGGAGAAGTTCCAAATACCCAAAGAAATGAAGATCACAGCATGATATGAGAGCAACATAAATTGTTTTATGACCATTGACTCCATGAATCTTACAAGATGACATCACAACAGAGTTTTCACTCCCATCCTTCTGAAGCCAGCTCTCAATGTAACCACTACATTGCCAAGTGGTCCTATATATATGCTTTGGTTATTGTATGGGTTCCATTCTTAAGTCAACAAATGAGGTGTCATTCCATTTGGGCCTAGGATGTGTTTCAGAACAGCCTTAATCTCATTCATGACACTCAATGAAGTTTCTGCTAGAAACGCTGCTGCCTCAGATACATTGACTAACACCAGGCCAGAGACACAAGACACTAATATCTAACAATCTATTCCATTTCCTTATGGAAGTGGGGGAAAATAATATTTTTAAAAGGAATAATGCTTTTTTTTTCCCTAAAGAAATGAGTTCCACAAAACAAAACAATACAAGGTAATTGCTTACCTGGAAAATAGTTTGTACTTCAGATCCACCAATCCAGAATGAATGGGTGGGGGGTATTCCCTTTCAGACTAGTCTGAGAAAAGACAGCAGTCAATCATCTTCCAAGATTCCTTCAGCTTTACTGTATCCAGCTTTCTTCAACAAAATCCCAAACATGCACTTCGGTAACTGTTGGAAAGACAGAAAGCAATCCATACACCTACCATGGCACCAGTGGCAAATGGTGACCACTATGTAACAAAAGGGTCAATGGAGTGGTGGATCTGAGTCCCAGAAAACAGTTACAGGCCAAGACCTTGCCCTAAGCCAACCAGCTCAGTATGAACTCTTAAGAGTAAGATTCCTTATAGCAAAGATTGACAGAAGAAAATCTCTGTAGCACACAATAGAACATCCTTAACTATTCAATCATGATCAATCAGTTCCACCAATTTCTAAATAAGTACAAATTCTCTGATAAGACTTAGGCTGTTGTCAGCTCTAATATATTGTCATTATTCCTTTTCTTCTTATCGCTTCTCCACCAACTTAACTAGGAAAGAGTTTGTCAGCTTAGAAGCCAATTTCTAACACATCTCAGAAACACAGGGACCTAAACCTCTCCAGTACCTTACAAGGCATCTTTCTGTTTGCAGTATTTGTATAAAGTATCAAAAACTCACGATTGCCAAGAATCTCTAGAAACACCAATTTTGTAACCTAACAAGAAAAATATGACAACCAAACCAAAGAGCCAATGAGAACCATTAGAATTCAGTCCCAGTTTAAACAGAAGAGAAGTTTCAAGTGTAGATGTGGGAACTCCCTCCTACCAGAGACAGCCTTCTATAAATAACTCAGTAGGTAAGTCTCAAAGACCACAGACTCAGAGAAGTTAAACGACTTGCCCAAGGTAACACAGTTAAATGTCAGAGGTGGGATAAGAACCCAGGTCTCAAACCCTCTCCCATAAGACAGGCTGCTGTCTCAATGTTGATTTTTTTTAAAACTGAAACCAGTGTCACCTATGACTAGGTACTTTATTACTAAAACAATAAAGAACCTCAACTGACAGTTTATTACTAGATTACTGCAAAAAGAAATAATCCAGGTCTTTAATATACCAACACTCCATCTTTCTCACCACGTCTTTCATGAGACAGTTTGTGAATGCTATGTAAACTGTGGGAGAAATAGAAGAGCATGAGAGACAGCAGTTCTGACAAAAACTAAAACCCTAAGGCCTTCAGTATTGAACTACATATTGCACCCCTGATCCCCTTAATTTCCACAGCAGTTTCAGTTAGTATCCTCGGATTTTCTGACATCCTCAGATTTTCTGACATCCTCAGTGCTCAGCTACAAGACAGGCCAAACCTCTTATGAAAGAACAATTGAGATACAAAAAGTAGGAAACTTTTAGATTCTGCCTCCCTAAAATAGTTTAAAAAATAAATAAGTAACAACCAAAAAAAACCACATTACTTTTAAAGAACTGTAATTCCCCAAATAGTAATAATAAAATGGATGTTACCAATGCAACAGTGCCCCACAAATCTTTCATGACTAAGAAAGAGAAATCCGTCTTTCAAACCCAACTTAACCCAAACTAGAATTGAATTGTTTGAGATTTGGTGGGGTAGGAGGGGAGGGTGGCAAACAACCCATGTTTATTCATCCAGGACAGCCAGTTTTTAAATTCAGTTGGAAATCTACCAATACTACAAATCAGTTCCCATTTTATTGAAGAACTGAAAAATGGTGGAGAAAATGTTGATAATACAGATTAAACTAAAAGTGTGCTGTGGTTCAGTTTTCCTGGGGAGCTGTAATATTTACCAGCTCACTCCTGTCCATACCCTTCATGATTTTATAAATTTTGGCCATAACTTTGCCACCTCTTACAGGAAGCCTATTCTCCCCATGCCAGTTTCTAGTATCCTCTCTCCCACTCCTAGATATTTTATATTTCCTTATCTGTGTTCATTCTGTTTCTGATTGTAGGTAACACTTATAGTGCTTTAAGGTTTACAAAACATATAGTTATCCCTTCCATGGGGGGGGGGGGGGGGGG
>NW_020954641.1:8034812-8050906 GCF_900497805.2 Vombatus ursinus | reverse complement strand
AAAGTTTTGGCCCTCCCTTCATACCAGAGAAGAAGTCTTAATTTTTTTTTCTTTTATGGAGTGTTTACAGTACCTTATTGTAAAATCTGGGTTAAGTTTTTGTAATAGGCTATATGTAGGTCAATGTTAAGTAAAAACAGTGTATGAAAAGGAACTAAAAAGAAATACTACAGTAATTTCTTATGCTGACCTGCAACATACTGAAACTGTGATGGGGAAAGTCCAAGATGAGGAAGGGAAAACAGTACACGTCTTCTCATTTGATTCTCATAACAATGCTGTGAGGTAGATACTGCTGTTATCTCCATTTTACAGATGAGGAAAATGAGGCCAAGTGAAGTTAAGTGACTTATTCAGAGTCACACAAGTAGTTGATAAGTGCCTTGGAAACTTCAAATTCCAGTCTTACCAAGTTCTACTCACTATAACACACTTACTTGCATTACTATAGAATGTAATTTGCTTGAGGGCAAAACTTTATTTGTGGGATTTTTCTTTTTCTTTTTCTTTTTTTTTTTGTCCTTGGAGCCTCAGTGCCCTTTCTAACTACTAGATACTTATTTGGAAATTATTTGATTCTCTGGATCATTTGAATTGCTCTTTTTAAAGCCTTTCCCCCCTTAGCTGATAGAGATATTTAAAATATCTTGATAGGACCAGAAGTTGCCCCAGGTTTATCCTCCCAGAGTTTAGGAACCTCGTCCAAGGCCACATAGGGAAGAAGCAGAGCTAATGTCCAAATTCAGGTCCTGACTCCCAGGTCAATGGTTCTTTTTTCCATTCCTCCCCTTTCAGTTTCCCAACTTTCCCATTACAGTCATAGATATCATGTTCTCAGTACCTCAAAGCGGGGAATATACACCATTCAGATCATTGTAAACGAGATCTAACTTCTGATCAGGGTGATTTAAAGCTGGAACTCTTGGGGGCCTACTTAGGCATCCATCTTTCCCATTTCCACACTGTCTTTATAGACTTCTCAGAAGTAAAAAGACAAAGTGATACACACTCAGCACTTTCCTGACCTCTAGTTCCAAACACCCTCTCTAAAGCTTTCCACCAACTATTCCTCAGAACCTTCGTACAACATCTGTGTAAGTCACATCAAGAAAATCTCTTTCCAAGATCATTTTATGAACCATCATTTTCCTCTTCTTTCCTTTCCCAGATCACCCAAAAATTAAGGGAGATGAATGGGCTTTTTTGTCACTAATTTTTATTGTAATGCTAGCCCTCAAGAAGCTTATATTCTAGTGGAAGATACATGATGTTCAGAAGAAAGAAAGTAAAAATTTATATAAAATTATTTTGAAAAAAAAAAAAAACTTTAATTACCTGGTCTCACTTAGGAGGCAGCACCTGGACCTGTGCTTAGAAGGAAGTTAGGGATTCTAAGAGGCCAATATGAAATAAAAAGTTTGGCCTTTAAAGCTCTTCACACAATCTTTCAATTAATCAATTGAAATTTATTAAGTATCTACAATACTCAGCCTTAAAACTTCACCTCCAAGCACAATGCAATTCAGCCAATGATGTTAGGGACATTCTGTACAATGCCCTCCCACTCTCATCTTTTTGCTTTATACTGACAAGCTGAAGGCATGGAATGGAATGTACAGCGTTCCCTTCTCACCTCTATCCATCCATCCCATTAATCAAAGCATTTATTATGTGCTGGGCACTGTGCTATATGCTGCAGATACACAGGGAGGTAAAAACATTACCTGTCTTCAATTAACCTACACGTTAATGGGGGAGACAAAATTTATAAAAATACTAGATATACAAGAGAGAGTCTTGAGTACCACCTTCCATATTAGGTCTTTTCCTGCCATCTACCTTAGTTGTTAATTATCACCCCCTCCAATTATTTTGTATTGTGTGTGTGTGTGTGTGTGTGTGTGTTTAGATAGATAGATGGATAGAGAGATAGAAAGATCTACAGTATATATGTAGATATAGATTAAAAATATCTACATACACTCACACACATTATTTCCCCTAGCTAGACTGTAAGGTCCTTTAAGGTAGAGACTATTTTCACTTTGCCTTGGCATCCTGAGCACTTAGCACTGGCAGACAGGTGCTTTTATTAATAAATGCTTTTTAATTGAGAAAATGCATTTTAGACAGGGAGGATGACTTGTACAAAGCCTCAGAAGTGAGAGATGGAGCAGTGGATAGTTATGGAAAATAGCTAGAAAGCCAGCCACACTGGATTGGAGAGTAAGGTAAGGGAACCTGTAGGTGGGGGTCTGATTTTGGAAGGCTAGTACCAACCTGAACAGTTGATATATCCATCAAAGAGGTTTTTTGGTGTTTGGGCATTCATTTGTTTTTTGTTTGTTTGTTTGCTTCTGAGTGTGTGTGTGTGTGTGTGTTTCATACATGGAAGACAGTCAGATTTGTGATTTAAAAATATCTGGCCCTGGAGTCAGGAGAACCTGAGTTCAAATCTGGCCTCAGACACTTAAGCTGTGTGACCCTGGGAAAGTCACTTAACCTCAACTGTCCTCCTCCCCCACCCAAAAAAAAAAGAGAAAGGAAAAAAATATCAATTTGGCAGCTCTATGAAGGCTAGTTTGTAAAGGAGAGACTGAGGCCAGGAAGACCAAACAAGAGGCTCCTGCAAAGGTTCAGGTGAAAGATGCTGAAGGATTTTATAGAGTTTTTTGCCAAGAATGGAGAGAAAGGAATGTTTGTAAGAGATGTTGTGGAGATAGGATTGACAGGCATTGGCAACTGATGAGTAGTGAGGGAAAGGGAAGGCTCCAAGATGACACCAATGTTGTAAATGTGGGTGACTGGAAAATTGATGGTTTCCTCTGTGGAAATAGGAAAGTTTGGAGAAGAGATGAGTTTAGAGAAAAACATAATGAGTTCTATTTTTGACATGTTGAGTTCAAGATGCCTCTGGGACAGCCAGTTGGAAATAGGCAGCAGGCAGCTGGCAATGCAGAAGCAGAGTTCAGGAGATGGCTGGATATAGAATAGAACTGAATAGAAAGTATAATTTAACCTATGGGATCATCACCAAAGGAGTGTATAGAGAGATGGACAACTAGGTGGTGAGGTGGATATAGTGCTGAGCCTGGAGCAGAGAGCCTCATCTTCCTTAGTTCAAATCAGGCCTCAGACACTCACTAGCTGTGTGACTCTGGGCAAGTCACTTAACCCTGTTTACCTCAGCTTCCTCATCCATAAAATGAGCTAAAGAAGGAAATGACAAACCATTCCAGTATCTTGGCCAAGAAAACCCCAAAATGGGATCACAAAAAGTCATACATGACTGAAAAGGACTGAACAATAACAGAGAGTGAACAGAAATAGACCCAGAACAGAACCTTTGGGTCTGCCTATGATAAGGAAGAGGGTGATGATCTAGCAAAAACAAAGTCAGAAAAAGAGAAAAAAGATCTTTTGTTTACATGACATACAACAGGCTGAGGAACTAGATAATGTACCCTTGGCTGAATTTTTGCCAAGTATCCTGAAAGAAAGATTGTTCTGGCCACAGAGAAGGGAACCTAAAGAACATTCTCCCCAGAAAGAGCTTGTAGTGGCATTACAATGTAATAGCATTCTCCTCGTTTCTGGGCTGTTGAAGAGCTAGAGATATTACTTAGTATCGTATGAACACATATTTAAAAATGGAAGGGACCCAAGAGGTCATATAGTTCAACCCCTTCATTTTACAGATGAGAAAACTGAGGCCCAGAGACACTAAGTGTCTTACCTAAGGTCACATAGGTAATGTGTCAGAGGTGGGATTTGAATCAATGTCCTGACACTAAATTCATTGCTTTCTGCTGCACCAAGCTAGATGCTAAAATACTGTTCAGTTTGTAAAAGACTAGTGAAAATTTAACTTACTTCAACTGACTTCAGCTGAAGCATAGAACATCAATGTGTAACAAATGCTGTTTAACTTTGACTAACACTCATCTTACAACCTCCTGAGGTTGTTACCCTTCCAAGCTCCATCTGACTAAGTTTCTTTATTTCTTTCTCGCTCCCCCATCTGTTTTTCTTTTAAATAATCATAAAAAGGAAAAATATTATGTTTATCAATTCAAATTCTATCCATTAGTCAAAATTTAAAAGCAAGTAAATTTTGTTTCTCCCTCAAAAATATTTCTTAAATTCCTCTGTGTGTGTATAGCCCCTGCTTGATATTTTTCCCCATGTATCAATGAACTTTGTTTAAAAAAAATTTTTTTTCTTACCCCTCATATACTATTATTTCTGTCATTTCCACTATAAGACGATCAACACAAAGGATAGGACCTTATTTTCTGTTTTTTCTTGTGCATTCCTCAATGTTCCTAGAATAGAATTTTAAATATAGTGGCCATTCAATCAATGTTGACTAAGTCTGAGAAGATGTTTCCTTTTATAAAGAACTTTAGCAATTCAGGAAACTGAAACCTTCAGGTTTCACTAAAACAATAATAAGGTTTAACTTAAGGACAACCAACTGGATTGTCAGGTCTTCCTGGTACATCTGTCATTTGCCTATATAGACAAACTTCCTGTTAAGCAATTACAGTGATCAGAAACTTAACATAAGGAAACATGATTTTCCCCCCTTGAGCAACAGGTTTCTTCCTTTTGGTGTTATCACTCACAAACTCGAAACAGTTTGCCAAAATTAAATCAGAGATTTTCAAAAATTAGAATTCATTGGTCTGAAACACACTAAGTAAACATAATAAAGTATATACTATGTGAAGACATTTACAAGGCTCCCAACTGCAAAAGAACTCATTGTTTGGTCACTTTCTCTTGGGGTATTTATTAATTCAAGCCTAGATCAATTAGGCCACATGGTTAGGACCCTAGGCCACGGTGAGTTCTACAAGACCTATGAATAGGTTGGTATAGTCATCCTAAGAGAAAAAGCAGGTTCTTCCCAGGGAAAGATTCACAATTGTTGGTCTGAAATTTTTGTTGTCACCTATACCAGCCATGTGTGAATCTAACTATGGATGTGCACACACATTGTATTGTACTTTTCCTCCCTCCATTCTAACCCTCAAGTTCCCTCCACCTCAGAGAGGTATCCCGGAGAAATATTAAAAGATTTCATTGAAAATTTTAACTAAGAGTCATTCATTCACCCAACAAATAGTTAATGAGTACATACTATGTGCAGGAAGGTACTGCAGGAGGTGCTATTGCAGGGAATACAAAATGATTAGACTACATATAGTTCCTGGCCTTAAAAACTTACAATCTAATAAGGTGACACAACTATAATACAAGGTGAATATGTACAAAGTAAACAATAAGTTCTAAAGAGAAAGAAATCATTTGCAGGAAGGGTAGCCAAGAAAACACAATGCTAGAAAGTTAGAGCCTTCTGCCTCCACCAACTGAAAAAAATAAAAATCAAGGAAATGATAACAGATAACTGTAGATAATGGAACCATGGGCTCACATGAGATATATATATTAGAAACTATAGGTCTGGGGCTCTCATAGAGGGCTTGGAGGTTTTGTGGAGTCCTTAAACCTAGGTCAAAGAGCTCTCTCTATTCACCAGTGGGCAGGGCAGATGCTCTATTGAATAGGAAGACTTTGCAGTTGGCTGGAATTTATCCTATGCTGTATCTCAGGAAGCAGGGTACAAACAATACAGGGCAAAGAGACCCAACACCACTATGTGCATTTGTAGATTCATCCTGGAGGGCCTCATTTTGACTCCATGTTTCTCTGTCAGATGAGTGTACCATGTCAAATGAGATGGTCTCTCAAAGTCCCCCCACAAAGTACAAGATGTACATGATAGAGATTCAGGGTTTCACATACAAGTGACTTTTTTCTGTTCTTTGTATATGTAAATGTTCATCCTTGTTAGGTTCAGAATAACTCCTTAAAAATTTAAAAGAGTAGCAAGATAGGAGCCAAAAGAAATATGCTTAGCTTCATTTTTATGTGAACTAGTCAAATGTTCACAGATTAGATTTAAAGCTAGAGGGGATTTTCAGAGTATCCACTGTATCCCATTATTTTACAGATAAGAAAGATTGTGACTGGTCCAAGCTCAAACAGCTATACTCAAACTTGGACTCCATATTCATACTCATGTTCTTGGGCTCCAAATCCAGGTCTCTTCACTGCTTAATATGGCTTCTGTGTTCAAATAGAGCCTCCATGTCAATTTAATTTGCTGTGTGGATTCACATCTGTTTAATTTGTGCTACCTGTTACTTGGCATTTATGACTAGGACAGTGTCTTGCTAAAATATAAGCCCCTCAAAGTAACTTATTTGGGGGGAAATATATATTATATATATATTCCTCCACTTAGAAAAGTTAATGAGAACAAAATGGAGAATAACTCACAGTAATAATGTACACATTTGTAAAGTGCTTCATATATATTGTCCCAAAAGAGACAGAAGTTAGCAAAAGGAAGAAAATGCCCATAAATTCACACAGGAAAGTTTCCTTCATCTTCTCAGCATATTCCACTTTGAAATGATTATCAAATACAATCTGGAATACAATGGCTCCAACCATGACCTTTTTAAAGAGACTTCAGGTATTTTGCATATATTACCCTAGGAATCCTTAAAAAAAAAAAACTCCAGGAAGTAGCAGGCTCAGTTAAAGATAAGAAAGGTGAGTCAGAGAGACAGGAGAAGACCTGCCCAGGGGTCACTTTGTCCAGAGTGCAATCAGTCAACAATAAATGATATATTATGCCCTGTATGGAGGAGAGCGTTCTTGATCCTTGTATTCTCCAGCCTCCTTTCACCAATCTCAGCTAGCCTCAATAGAAAGTCTGTCTTTCTCTTCAACCTGCATGGTACCCATTGTGGCTTATTAGTCATGCCTGGCTGAAATGTAAATCATAACTGGAAACCAAAAGAAAACAAACATTATGTGACAATATGTATGTTGCCTTTTCCCCCCTTTAAATCTGCCCCTGTGGTATCCAATGTGAGTATTTGAGTCAAAAAACTCTAAGCAGGTAACTTTTATAGACATTCCCATACTGACCAAATGATTCAGCAACTGGGCATAACTGCTTTTCTCCAAATCAATATGAGAATAAAGCTAGTGTTAATACAGATTTAAAAAATTTAACTCTAAAATACCAGACCAATTAATCACTATGCGGTATCTAGGGAATTAACCTGATTATCTCCAGACTGCCTCTACAGCCAAGAGAGTTAGTTACTCACCACTGGAATTTGCAAAACAAGCATCCGACACCTAGATAAAGAGTTTTAGTAAACTTGGGATTTTAGTCAGCTACTTAACAATAGCTATTGTCCCAAAGGTAAACATAAACTGAAAGTTAGGAAGAATAACAAAGGAAACCTTTAGCCCAAAGGGATGCTATAATCTACTGACTGGATTATTAATTCAATTGAATTTATTGAGTATTAATAAATACTTCCTATGTGTCAAATACAGTGCACTTATGGGGTGGTGAGAGAAGAACTTCCAGCAAGGTGCTTAATTTCTGGAATAAAGACTAACTTTGTTTTTGTAATAGTAGTACAACTTGCCAGAAGAGGTAAGGCAAAAAGAGAAAAAGCTAAGGAACAATATAAAGGAACATAGATTCCAGCAAATCAAATAAGTGGTCATGTTTCATTTGCAAAGAGCATACACTTTAGTTATCTCCTTAACTAAGTAATGGAACAAACCTTACCAACACAAAAGCATTTAACTACTTAAGTGATCTAATAAATCACAGATCACAGTAGTTCATCTGGTTCTCTAGGGTTCCTTATCAATTAAAGAATTAAAAAAACTGGTGTAAGAGATCTGTTTATCTACAGAATGAGGATGCTGCCCCAATATAAACCAAAGAAAAGTCTCAAGCATGATCCACTGGGATACTATTTCTAACCTACTTATCAGTAGATAGTCACTCAGCTTTAAATATATTTTATTTATCTGCCCAGTCTACTATACCAATATAAGTATAAAAAGGCTTTGAGGAAAAGGTTTTAATAGTCTTAACTGGTTTATCCCACAAAGAACAGCAAAATCCTTAAAAGAAGCTTCTAAACCTCCCCCCCCCCTTAAAGTTCTTGGGTCATTAAACATGTTCTATGAATATCCAGATGTGTTGCACATCTGGTAAAGAGTTTGCTTTTTTTTTTCATTAGCTTTAGAAGGCTGAGTGCCTTGTTAGACCAGAGACAAGTACTGTCACATTAGTCAAAAACTTTGTGGTTTGAAGTTTGAACCTTGGAAGATTAAGATTGAGACTTCAAAGTTCATTTGACCATAAAGATGTTGGTCTTCCTTTATACTTGGCCAAGTATTTGGGAAACAGATGATTTTCAGTTTTTGAAAAAATATTCAGCTACCAAGAGATGAAACTCACCATCAACCCAATCAAACAACATTTTTGTTTCACAATGTTTCAGTAAGAAGAATTCTGCTTAAAAGTTTAGACTTAAATCTCAATATTAAATGTGTTTATACTGTTTTAAGTATATCCGAGTGGTAGTCCTTGTTACAGTATCTTTTGCTGGAATAACATTGTAAGTGTGTATCAAATGCCTAAATAGACCACTGCAGGCTGTAAAATACTGCTAAAAAGGAAGAAAAATTACTCATTAAATGATCGATATTATGGTTGGTTTTTTTTTAATCCACAAATAAATTAAAGGATCTCTTTGAAAACTTTTTGGAAAAAATGCTCTGGTTCTAGTGTTCAAAGCACTGAGGAAGTTTAGTTATCTAAATAAGGCAAAAAGCCAGTAGAAATTAAGCTACCTCCATATTTAAGCTACTGTACTTCCATTTTTTAAAACATGTGGCTCTGCCCTTAAGATATCATCATCTAGAGAAACTGGGTAGCTATCCAAAGGGCATTCAGAGTAGTCACCATTTATTATTTATAGCTTTAAATGTGGAAGTGGCTCTGATGTCACTGACCCTACCTAGTGGAATCTTTGACTCAGTAGGCATTCATGAGTTAGAGAAAAATCAGACTATGAAAGCCTTCTGATAAAAACTGACAAGTGGTCTTTTTCCTCCCTTCCTCCAACTCAGGGAAAAACTTGTTACCGTTAGGCTACATACAAAGAAACCATCAAGGTTTCTGTAGCAAAGTGCCTGGTAGAGAAGCTAATATAGACTAGATTAAGAGCCTAGCCTTAAAATACTCCTGAATACTCCCGATAGCTATTCACCCAGCATACTCCCTATGATTGATTTCCTCAGCTACTGAAATTGGCGGGTACCACCTGCCATATTTACTTCTTTCAGTCAGTCATCTTGAGAGAAATCAGATATTTTAAAATGCCTCACTTCTACTAGTGTTACTTTTCCTTATACCATCCTGTCACCCATTTCTACAAAGACTTGTTTTGGTTCCAAATCCACCTTCCCCAGGCCTGGAGCTCTGCTCCTTAACCCCGCACTGGTTTCTAATACAAGGCTGATTTACCTTATCAATTAGTCATAGCCTCTTGCTTTTGCAGAATAGTTGGAAGGTACTAAAGGCCTACCAGGGGCTTCACTGTCCTTGCAAACACAGAAAAAAATGAGTGAACAGCTACTCTTTCCTTTCGACTAAAATACTGTATACTCAGAGAATCCTCTGAGCCCTCCAGCGTGAAGCAGCTGCCGGGATTTCCGCAGAATGTCAGAAGCCCTTTGTCCAGATCAACCCCAATAATCCAGTCACCAGAGAAGCCCGGGAGATCCGGGGCTATAAATCAGTCACTCTCTGAAAACCGAGCTCCCGGAATACACCCATCCGATTATCCGGAGCATTCACAGACTCTGCCCTTACTTGGGTCGGAGGGACGAGGGTTAGTTACTTAAAGATTGAGGGGGAAGGAGGAGAAAGGGGTGCACTGAGGCCTCGGAGGTTTGAGGAAGAGGAGGATGAGAAGCAATGGCGACTGGGACTTCCCTGACCCTCTTTTTCCATTCTCTTCTACCTCTCTTAGTCTAGAGGGAAAGGGAAGCAGGAGAAATGCAGCGGGGGCAAGGATGGGGGGCGAGGGGAAGAGTGGAGGCTCGGACCGGGCGGGGCGGCCCAAGGCTCCAGACGAGGTGGATCAGGGAGGATGGATTTGGGGGGAAAGGGTCGGGAAGGAGACTCTTTGGGGGTGCTGGGGACGTGTTTGCCTGAAGGGGGTAGGCGGGGGGGGAATGGGGACAGGATGGGGGAGGGGAGGGGAGATCACCGGGACGGAGGATCGTGGTCACGGGCCAAGGAGCAGGTATCGGGTCCTCGGGAGCAGCAGTGGGGACTGAGGGGGAGGGGGTCCCCTGGATCGGGTCGGCGAGGTAGGAGTAGGGAGGGGAAATAGTGGAAAAGACCAGACCTGGGAGGAATCGAGTGGGAAATGAGGGGGCCAGGACAGGCCTTCGTTGGGGGATGCTGGGGGGAGGGGAGGCGGAATCGGGGATGTGGGAGGGTTCGGGCCCTCCGATCGCGCTGGGCAGGCCCGGGGCCGAGGGTCCGGCGGGGCCGCACTCACCATGAGCTCGATGGTCTTGTCCTCGATCACCGAGTCGGGCTCCATCGCGGCACCGGCCCCGCCTCCGCCTCTTGCTCCCCGCAGCGGCGAATCGCCCCGGAGCGTGCGACGGCGGCGGCGGTGGCGGAGGCTGCGGTGGTGGTGGTGGTGGTGGTGGCGGCGGCAGCGGCAGCGGCGATCGCACCCTCTCTAGCTGCCCGCCCGCCCGGGCCGCCGGCAGCTCCGCCCTCCCCTCCGCCAACGCCGTAACGCAACTCAGGGACTACAGCTCCCAGAAAGCCCCGCGCCCAACTGCAGGGAATGCCGATCTGGGCGGGTGGTCCGCCGCGGAGCTTCCTGGGACTGAAACCCTGGCTCTAGATTTATTCCTTTGTCTGTGAATGCAGCCTAAGCCTGAGCTTCCAGATAAAGCCCCCAACTAGGTTCTGTTCGCCGGGAGTTAAGACCGATACATTTTGGGGAAAATAAACTTCCTGAGCAAAGAGAGTTTCTGAGGCGTTCATGAACTACATATCCCATCGGCCTCAGCGGTCGGGCCTTATAGGTTTCAGTGCTTCCGGCGCGCTTCCCTGCAACTGCTTGGGTGCCTTGATGACTGTCGGAAACCGTAGTCCTAAAACAGGAGCGGAAACTCAAAGGCGACTTAACAGTCACTGAGGCCCTGCGCGTGCTGCTAGTTTCCGCACATGCGCGATTTGTCTTCGCTCTCCACGGCACCCCGAGGAAGGGCTACTGAGCTTAAGGGGTGACCTAGAATGGTGTCGGGGGAACCCCAGGGGCGAGTCAGGCCACGGAGGAGGAAGGGTTGGGTTGTAGGGTTTGTTAATTTGGAGGGGTCTGGGGTCCCATGGGCCTGATGAGGGAGGGTAAGGGGGAGAAGGGAGAAGTTCGTTTCTGGAGGCGTTGGGCCGACCCTTGGCGCTGGGGAAGGTACTGGGTGTTTGGTAGGAGGAAGGAAGGAGAGAACTCGGAGGTATTGGGCTCTGCGTCATGTGAGATGCAAGGTCCCTGAATGCTCAAGTGTGAATAAATAGATGGAAGGGGCCGAGTGCATGCAATTCTCTAGCCCAAGTGGTGCCAGGATGTGAACACAAGTTTTTTTGGCATAAATATGAAAGGTGACTTAGGCGTTCTTTCCTACCTCTCAGCTTTAGAGCTAGAAGGGACCTTAGACATCAGCTAGTCCAGGAATTCTTAACCTTTTTTGTGTCGTGGTCCCCTTGACACAAAAATGGAGCCTACTGACTCAGTCTCATAATAATATTTTTAAATGCATAAAATGGAATACATGGCTATAAATATAATAGCCTGTTATCATAAGCTCTTTTTTAAACTTATCAGGCAATATTATGGCTCCTGCAGTAGACTACAGTACATTGGTCTTCCTTTCACCTTTAGAAAGTTTATTTTAGATTAAAAGTTCAGAGTTCAGTAACAACTGCTCAGTTCTAGTTAAGAAAATTTCTAACATATAAGCTGAGATTGGGCTTTTTGCCTAACCTTACATTTATATCTATTTCTAACTCATGGCCTCTAGTGGTTGAGGCAAAGTTCATTTTACTGGAGACATTTGGGTAAGGAAACAGTAAATTACGCTATAGTGTCTACAGACCAGACCTTTTATAGGGACTTGACTCATCCTAGGTCCTCTTCTCCAAGATGCACCTCTCCTGGATACTTCCTTCTTTTCTGCTCAGTCTTCCCTTTGTTCCTCCAACTTCTTGAATCCAGTAGCTCAGAAACTCTTTCCCCTCAGAAACTCACTCACCGCCAGTTCTGAAACTACTTCTACCTTTTATACAAAGTGCTTAGAGTGGGATACAATCTCTCATCTAACATCTTTGATTCAAGGAGTCAGTTCAAACTCAGTTCTGATTGTTTGATTCAATCAAAACATGTTCTCATCTAGTATAGGGACTAGAGCCAAATGGGATAGTTTCACTATCACCTTTATGCAAAGTAAACCAATTATAACTAACTAGGTGTGGTCATGAGCCCTTTTTTCTTCTTTCCTCAGTACTGTTTCACTTCGTGATCTCATCAGCTCCAGTAGTTTCGGTAATCATTTCTTCTGATGATTTTCAGATCCAGTCTTTCTCCTGACCTCCAATCTCATTTCTCCAAGTGCCTGTTGGACGTCTTGAATTGGAGATCCTGTAGACATATTAATCTCACGATGATGAGGATGGGAGCTAGACCCCAAAAAGGAAAAACCCTGGACTTTCCCACATGGCCAAATCTTTGGTGTTTGCCTGAGGCTATAATCCCATCAACTGGCCTTTCATCGTGACTACACCCAGTCTCCCAATTCTGCTACCCTTAAGCTAGCCTAGCCCTCCATTGTTTTACCTCCCTTTGCCCCAGCCATTTCCCACCCTTAATCCTAGTTAGGCTCCATACTCCCTTGGCCACAAAGTCCAGGTTCCGAGTGTTATGTTCACCCCAGTTTATAGGCCATTCCCATTCACATCTTCCTTAGACCCCTCCTCCAGTCACTCCAAACTACTTGATCACTCCTAGGTCCCTCCCACAGTCTTTCTGTATATAAAGTCCATCTTGTCTCCATTAAGGGGCTCAGATTCTTAGAATCTAGCCATCACTAACATTCAGACTCCTTAAGAGTCTGGCCAATATGAAGGATGTTCTAATAAACCTTGTCTTTGACTGAAAGAAGGCTTGGGTCAAATTCTTTCAGGCAGGACTGCATGTTGTGATTTTGGGGTCCCAGCACCCCAAACCCCCTAAACCTCAACAACATATCTAAAACTGAAATCATTATCTTCTGCCGCCTCACAATCCCCTCCTCTCTTCCTAACTTTACTATCACCATCATCTTCCCAGCCCCCAAAGCATCAGCTTAGGTGTTATCCTTGACTTCTCACTCTCACTTCCATACTCAATCTATTGCCAAGGCTTATCAATTCTGTCTTTGTAACATCTCTCCAATAAGCACCTTCTCTCTGACACTGCCACCGCCCTGGTGTAGGCCCTCATCATCTCACGCCTGGACTGTTGCAATAGGCTGCTGGTTGGTCTGCCTGCCCCAAGTCTCTCCCAATTCTAGTCCCTGCTCCACTCAGCTGTTAAAGTGATCTTTCTAGAATGCAGGTCTGACTACTTCACCCTGTCCTTCCCCCCTTAATAGTTCCCTATCACCTGCAGGATCAAGTTTTAAAATCCTCTGGCATTCAAAGTCCTTCATAATCTACCCCTATCCCACCTTCCTGATCTTAAGCCTTCTTCTCTCCCAACCCCCACGTATTTTCCAATCCAGTGACTGAGTCTTCCTTGCTGTTCTTTGCACAAGACACTCAGTTTCTGAGCTCCATGCATTTTCTGGCTAGCCTCCATACCTGGAATGCTCTCCCTCCTCTCTTCTACCTCCTGGTTTCCTAGGTTCCTTCAATCCCAACTAAAATTCTACCTTCTACAGAAACCTTTCCTAATCTTCCCTAATGCTAGGGCCTTCCTTCTGTTGATTATCTCCAATTTATCCGGTACATATCTTTTTTTTTTTTGCCTTTCTTTGCAACCCTAATACTTAGCACAATGCCTGCCCCATGGTGATGGAGAGGGCGCCACTGAGAGCCACCCCATGTGACAAATCACCCAAGGAGAGCCTGCAGGACCTGGTGGGCATCCCCTGCACCCAGGGCAGAGACCAGAAGGGCTGCGCGCCCGACACCCACTACTAAGTGGGGGCATGGGCAGCCGGTAGGCAGGAACCCTGGATCACCCTGGTGGCCCAAGGGGACACCCACAGAAACGCCTCAGCCGTGGTCATCTACAGTAAGGACCACTACAGCAACTGCACCAACTCCATGTCCCACCTGGACACAGGAAATACAGTGGTAATTATGGTTAGCTATCTCAAAGGAATAGAAATTTTGGGACCAGTGCAAGGAGGAATTCCAGTTAAAATGACCATAGAAGTTGGTACACGTCGTGTGCAGGAGTTAATCAGTGGTCACTCTGTTGTGTTTGTAGCCATTGCTTTCATCACCATGATGTTTAAAGCCTGGCTAATATTTTACTATATACAGCGTTTCCTATATTCTGGTTCACAATTTGTAAATCAGAACCATAGAAAAGAAAGAAAGCTATTGAGCAACTTCAGCTTCATACTGTAAAGCATGGAGACAAGAGAATTGCTGTTGATGCT
This sequence comes from Vombatus ursinus, assembly GCF_900497805.2. Taxonomy (NCBI): domain Eukaryota; kingdom Metazoa; phylum Chordata; class Mammalia; order Diprotodontia; family Vombatidae; genus Vombatus; species Vombatus ursinus. The sequence continues at coordinate 8,036,275 of NW_020954641.1, read as the reverse complement.
GAAAATTGTGCAGTGTGCATTGAAAATTATAAACCAAAGGATATTGTTAGAATTTTGCCACGCAAGCATATTTTTCATAGAACATGCATTGATCCTTGCCTTTTGGACCACCAAACTTGTCCAGTGTGTAAACTTGATATCATAGGATACTGGGGATATACAGGATATGACAGCTCCAGAATCCATACCTGGTAGTGTTTCGATTGTGAATTTGAGCATCACTTTACAAGATGAAGACAGAAGTGAAGTGAACAGTTTGCCATCATCTTCTATAGCTGGATCTGGGCTATAGTGTAACAACTTTAAAGATGATACAGGGGAAAATACGGCATTACTCAAGAGAGATGGCAGCGCCGCTCCACAGGAAGAGCCTGGCTGCTAATGGACGTTAACATTCAGTAGCTTCACAGCAGCTTTTTGGACTGCATTAGAGAACATTTTATTTTTTTATCTTATTAGCACACACTTTGTACATTGGAAAAATTATGTATGTTCTCTTATCTTTCAGACTTTTCTAGTTCTTATTGTAAAAGGGTGAAGATATTTTGTTCAAAAAGGAAAGGTTTTTAATTAGTCTTCATGTTGACCTGCTGAAAATGCATTTTCTATTTGGAAGAATTTTGTCATATCAGACTGTTATAGAAACTGTAACTTAAGAAATTTTAATGTAAAATATTGGTGTCATCATTTCTAAAAAATACCACAATATTTAAAAAATAAATACTATTTTTCTGAAAGTTGACTTAAGAATAAGCACAATTTATTTTGATAAATATCTTGATTGTGACATTGTGTAATTAAATGTTTTCCCTGGAGGAAACATTTTAGAAGTTTAGGGAAGCTTATTCAAGTTCATACCACTATTGTCTTTGTGTGTCTTGTATGTAAATAAGAACTTAGCTAGAAATAGGTTATTTTCTTTTACTAGTTGAGATTGTAAAAACCACTAACTATAATGTATATTTTTTCCTGTTCCTTGTGACATCTTGCAGTGGGAAAAAACCTCCTATCTCCCTTTTCCTTCTGTGCACCAGACCTCCCCATGTTCCCCCAGAAGTGTGGGAGAAAGTTGAGCTAATTGTTTGGCACCAGGGAATTATTTCAAGCAACTTTTCATAATTTTGTTAGTGCTAAAATAATTTGGCTATTGTTGGTTATTGTTTTAATGTGTAAACTTGCCAAAAAGCTTGTTTGGGTTTTGTCTTGCTGAGAATTTGCAAGTATATAGAAAAAATCTCTAATGATTGGCTTTTTACACCAGGACAAATTTAAATTTGAGATATAAATCCTGGAAAAGTTTTTCCTAAACTGTGATTAGTGAAACTTGCTGTTTGAGGTAAAAAAGCTCATGATTTTATTTTGAGTTGTCTAATGGGTCATAATAATCCATGGATAAATCAAGAATCCACCATCTGAGAGAAATGCCACAAGCTACTCAGAGAAGTTGATACTGGTGGGAAGTC
>NW_020954641.1:7985422-8034765 GCF_900497805.2 Vombatus ursinus | reverse complement strand
AGCATTGGGAAAAGCTGAGAGTACCATTTTAGCCTCAGTCTAAGATGGGATCCTTCTGGCTCAGTTTCCCCATTATGTTCCTTTGAAAAGGAATGTTACCCACCTGGCTATTCCTGAGTCTGGTTATGAGGTGGATTTGATACTGCATGGTTGGAAAACTGAATTTTTGAATCCAAACAGCTAAGGATGTTTTATCCTCTTATATTTGGGTTCTAAATCTAGTCCCTGCTTTATATCTGGTGCCTGCAGTCTTTTCTGTCAGATTTGTGTCTTCCAGACTACAGGTCATTCACCTACAGTTGGTAGCAAACAGAGGGTACCAACCAATGTCCCCTCATCGTTCCCTGGATGCAGCCTGTGCTCGGTTCCAATCAACCTCCTCTTTGGGACCCACTCGAGGCAGGGACAGCTCTCTGCCCCTTGCCAGCAGGAAGCAGTTTCAAAAGCCAAGATGTTTGCCTCTTACCCCAAAAGAATTTCGATCCCATTTGTTTGAAGGGGGAATGATGGGGTTGGGATCTGGACCCCAGAAAGGAAAAACCCTGGACTTTCCCACATGGCCAAATCTCTGGCATTTGCCTGAGCCTATAATCCCATCAACTGGCTTCTTATTGTGGTTACACCACCCTTAACCTAGCCTAGCCCTTCATTGTCTTACCTCCCAATGGCCCCCTGCCACTTTCCACCCCTGATCCTAGCTAGGCTCCTTCTTCCTTGGCTATGTGGTCCAGGTCCCTGGAATTCTATTACCTCACTGTTCCCAAAAACTACTTGGCCACTCCTAGATCCCTCTCACAGTCTTTCTGTATGTAAGGCCCATCTAGTCTCCATTAAGGTGCTCAGATTCTTATAATGTAGCCACTGCTCAGATTTTTCTTTAATAAACCTTTGGCTGAAAGAAGGCAGGACCCATCTGTCATGATCTCGGGGTCCCAGCACCCCTAAGCCTCTAGACCTCATCAATAGTAGGCACTTAATAAACATCTTGACTTGATTAAAAATAGTTATCAAAATATTTCTTAAGTTATTGGACTTGGGGCAGCTAGGTGATGCAGTGGTTAGAGCACCAGCCCTGAAGTCAGGAGAACCTGAGTTCAAATCTGGCCTCTGACCAAACACTTGACACTAGCTGTGTGACCCTGGGCAAGTCACTTAACCCCAATTGCCTTAAAAAAAAAGTTATTGGACTCCAGATTAAGAACACTTTTTGGTCTAGTCCTCTGGGAAGGTACAGACTAAAGGGTAGGAGGAGATCTAGGAAAGCTGTGTCATGAAAACCCAGGGAGGGAAGAGTTTTTAGGAAGAAGGGATGGGCAGTAGTGTCTAATGCAGAGAAGTCAAGAAGAATGAGGGAGATCTGAGAGTATACCATTAGATTTAGTCATTTAGAGATCATTGGTGACCTTGGAGGGAGCAGTTTCAGTTGATTGGTGCAGCTAGATTCCAGTTGCAAAGGATTGAAAAGTAAATGGGGGAGAGGGGGTATGGAGGCAATGGCTTGTAGAAGGCTTTTTCCAGGAGTTTGGCTATGCAGTAGAGGAGATATATAGGACAAGGTCTTGAGGAGATAGTAGGATCAAGGGAACATGTTTAAAACTAGGTTAGGCCTAACCATATTGTAGACTGCAGGTAAAGGGCCTAATAGGGAGAAATTAAAGATTAGAAGATGAGGATGTTTAATGGGTGTGATAGGGAAGGGTGTGGATACAAAGCTGTTAATTGCTTTCCTTAGAATGGTGAGATTTAAGTTAATCCATGATCAATGGGCTGTTCAGAAGTGAAATAATTCTACTAAACCAGTTATGTTCCATGTGGTGTGAAATTCAGTAAGATCCAAAGCCATGTTGGACTTCTTCATCCAACCAAATCCAATATCCACTTGTCAAACACCTATTATGTCACTCTGCTAGGTTCTAGGGAAATAAAGGAGAAAAGAAGTCCCTTTTCCTAAAAAGCCTGCATTCTACTAAGGGGCACATATGTAAATGAATACATAGGTTCATGGTACAATTTTAAAAGGTTAATCACTAAGGGGTTGCCCCCAGTCCCTTTACAATTTCTCATTACATTTATATAATCATTACCATTAAAATTTTCAGTTCTTCATGATGTACAAACCATGTTGAGTCATCTAAGTTTGCCATCTTGGGAAAAATACCCTTTGCTTTCTTTGCAGGATGATTAAGATTTTTGCCTTACCAGCAAAGCTGGGCTTGTTTTTAGCCTCTTTGCAATAGCAAGGCCAGGCAGAGTGCCACATGAGCCCAGGTCACTAACTAGCAAAGTGAAGACCCCTATGTACTCATCGCCACCTAGTGGTCTCTGGCCCACATGATATCCTCACAGTGATTCTCCATTGCCATCTGGTGGCCAAACTTCAAAAACTGAAATTTAATTTGAGCGTTTGTATTGGGGTTGACCTTGGCAAGTTTGAAGGAAACCAAGGTCACAGACTTTCTTATCCCTTTTCCTTTCCCATTTAAAAGATAGTGCTTGACTGCAAAGTGTCTCAAGTAGGGTTTTTTTTTTTGCTTCTTGATTTGTTTGATGGAATATATAAGAAAAACCAAACATAGGCATAGCAGAGAAAGCCAAAAAGCACACAATCAGTCCATGAGCTAAAAGAGACCTCACAGACCATCCAATCCAAACTACCCATCCCAGACTTTACTTCATGACACAGTTGATAGTTTGTGCTTAGGAACCTTTAGGAGAGGCTCATTGCTTCCTGAGGTAGGCCATTTCACTTTTGGACGCTTCTAACTGTTGGGAAGTTTTTCATTCTATTAAGCCTAAACAGGCCTCTTTTCAGCTTCTATCTCTTGGTCTTAGTTCTGCCATACAAGCACAAGTACAAGTAACAATTCCTTCTGGTACGGAACGCAGACACTAAATCTTTCTTTTGGTCATGGAGACACTAGTCCAGAGAAAGTTTTAAGATGCAAGTTGAAAAACATCTGTTAAAATAGATCCTGTAGGTAAAGGTGAGTTTGTTCTACATTTCTTACATTCAGTAAAGAACACCCCAAAACATAGTTTTTCACCTTGTTACTTTATTAGAAACTTATTTACGTAACCATGATTATTACATGGCAAACACTTTACAAAACAGCTTTGAATAAAGTATTGGAACTACATAAAAATAACCTCTTTCTCTCTTAAAAAGAGAAAATATAAGTTAGTTTCATTTACTTTAATAAAGATTATCTAAAAAGGGGGGGGGAACACTTCAGTTGGGTTGTTTTGTTTTTAATAAAAAACTGCTCAGTACTGTGCTTGCCTGCCTTCTCAGAGATCAAAACTGTGTGTTGGTACAACCATAATTCCGTGAAACTAATCAGAGTACATGGGGAAGGTACAAAAGTTAGGGGATACAGGCAATCTTGGAGCAACTCCATTAAGTCCCCCCCCCAAAAGAAAAACCAAATGAAGGATTTCTCACTCAAGTCATTAAGTTAGCAATTTAGCTTCACCACACACATTCATAATCACAAAATGAAAAATTGTAAACAAAGGACCAAGCCACGTCTGCCTGATCTTACATTGAAGTTGGCATCATTTGGCTGAAGTGGATTTATATTCTTTTTTTTTTTCCATACTGCCACTTAAAATTTTAATCTTCCTAACAGCTATGCAATTACTATGGACCCTAATGAAATAGGGAAAAGTGATGTAGTATGTTGGAGCATGATAGAGGGCCTTCCTTCAAAGCACTGATTTAACACTAAACACATTTATCACTGATGCCTACAAATCCTATTTAGGCCAGTTGTCAAAGAAATGAATGTTCACCTTAGAGCATGAATATTATGATAAAGCTAATGTCTTCCTGCAAAGCACCTTCACTGGACACTTGCTTTACATATCAAGAAAAACTTAAACATCCCCAAATGCTCAATCAAAATTGAGTGGTTTGATAGTCTTCCCACCTCTCCCTCCCCAGCCCCCCGCAAAAAATCAAACCCAACCAGTAGAGCCAGTGTTTGTTTTAAAATGCAAAGTGTTAATTAAGCATACACCACTTCGGTGGTAGTCTGAGCCAAAAATAAAGTAATCTTCTGGAGATCTTCCTGACCTCTTTATTACCAGATGCAGAAGAATGGATGACCAGACTACAGTATGTCCATATGTTTCCTAGAACTGAGCCCCAAAATTATTTTGTTTCAGTGTTGACTGAAAACCTAAAAGATAGTAAAAGAAAAAGGGAGAATTCCTCAGAAAATCATTTGAGCACAGTTATACCTCCTCTCTATTTTCATATTTAAACTGAATTCTCTGATGATCAGAATCTTGGGACCAGTTTAAAAGATACATCGGCATCTCAGCATTCCATTTGTGACTCAGAACTATATCTTTAAAAGGGTCTCATGGCTCAAAAAACAGTGTCATAGGCAGAAAGCAAGCAGGAAAAAAAGGTCCAATAAATGGAAGTAGAACCAGATGCTACAAAATTATTCCAGCCGAAGCCCATGCCTCCCATTTACCTCAGTTTCTCCTGCTGCTTTCTTCCCGGAGAGAAGAAAAGAAGTTCAAGAGTTTGCTAGCTGCCTTTGGGTGTTGAAGGCCTTTTGAACTAGCAATGGTGGTGATGTCAAAGCATTGGCACAATAAGAAAGTCTAGAATCTTGCCCATGCCAACATTCATGGGATGCTGGTAAGAAAACATCACAGTATGAAACGTTTACTGGTTGATGTATACCTGAAGAGATAACTGCGCTGTGACAAAACGCATCCCTTTTTCTTCCTCTGCCACCTATAATGCCAACAGGCAGCTTTTTTTTCTTATTGGTTTCTTAACTTATCTAAAATCTATGCTTGACAGCAAATAACTTGTGATCTTAGATGAGAATACCTTCAGATACACATAACATCTTCCTGCTCAGAGCAGGCCAGTTATAGTGGCATATTATATGCCCAACAGGCCCAGCCTATATTATAGATGGCACAAGCCTATTTATACAAAGAATGCAATGGCACAAAACACTCTCAAGCATCATGTGGTGAAAACTCCAGCAGACTCTTCTCCTTTTCTGAATATGAGCAATGGCATTCTTTCCCCTCCCTCTCCCCACCTACAAAGGGAAAGAAGTCTGGGCTAATCATTTATGAAGAATTATAAAGACACAGAGCTAGAGAAATCCCCCTCTGACTACACCATTCAGCTCCACAATGACTGGTACATATGGATGATTCCTTTTTGAGACCCCTCTTCCAACACAAAACAGGACATGTGGAATAAAGAAGATGGAACAACTGAACAAAGAGATCACCTAGAATTTCAACAGGAAAGAACCAACTTCCATGCTCAAAGTGTTGGACGCGATAGGGCCCGTTATATCTAACACTCTAGTCCAAAGCAGAATTGGACTCCCTCTAGTGAACAAAATTACTCCCTTTTGGATAACAGGAAGGGAGTTCTAATCCACACATTATTTGCCCCTTCTCTTGGCCTTCAATCCCACCAGTACCCAAAATGAAGATGACGTAGATCTTCAGGTGAAGCAAATAAATGCTTTGGGGGTATCAGCTGACAACAGGTGACACAGAATAAGGTAAGGACACATATAAAAAATTCATCCATGCTATGACTGAGAAAAATCAGGAACCAGTAGAGGGCAATTCTAAGCACAGCTGAGGCAGATAGTTCAGGGTTCTAAAGTTAAGTTGGCATTCTAGAAGCAATGGATGTTATAGGCCCTGAGTTACTTGTCCAAACAGAACAAGAGGGATAGAGAGGCCTGTCTACTGTTTGGAAGCCTGCTGCCTCATACAGCTGTCCTTTAGGAAGCTTCCGAGGAGCTGTATGGGAAAAACTTGGCAAGTTTGCTCGGTGAGTTGGGATTCGGGCACTCAGCCTCTTCACTTAATTTGAAGAACATCTCCTGCTCACGTTTCTTCTGGTTCAGGTCATCTTCTAGAGCCTTGGAAAAAGCAGAGAGTATTAAAGATTTGCTGAATGAATGAATGAATGAAAAAACAACTATATCTGAACACCCAAGAAGGAACAGCACTTCCCCAAACAATATCTTAAAGTAGTGCCAAAGCCAGAGTTTACACAGCCTTTGCAGAGGTGAATGTTTCAAAACCCTGGGCCCCTGCCAGAACCCAGAAAGCTTTTATCAGGGTATTCCCCTCCTTGGCCTCATTCACAAGTCACATAACTATGTCCTTCCCATTTCCTTTTCCATTGCTGATTACCCTGACATAGTATAAACAGCATTTCCTTCCCCATGCCAGATCTAGGCAGCAATTTAAAGGGAACCACAGACTAAGGCTTGGACAGGGATTGCCAGGAAGCTCAATGCCAATGTAAAACTGTTGGTATTAAAACAGCCTAATAAGTCAAGAAAAACATGGGGAGGAAAATCGGAAGAGATCTGTCCACTAAGGAGGGGAGAAGTCAGCTGGATTAAAGTAGCACTCAAGAACTAGACAGCCCTGGGAACAAACAATTGTCCAGGTCAAATCCCATCACAGTGACCTTCAAGGGGGTGTCCAAGTTCAGCCTTCAATGGGCCTCTGATTGTACTGAACACTCCCCGAGGCCAGGGGGCCACTGGCTGGGGCCTAGATTCAGGCAGGATTTGTTAGGACTTGGCCTATATTATATTTGCTTCTTTTCCTTGGCTCCTGCTCCTGCTACTCTAAAGCTTTCCCAACTTTGAAAAGCAGTTCTGTTAACAGAAAAATCATTGGGTTTGATCTGGTTCCTTCAGTCTAGTTTGATTCTAATTAATTTTTTCCATCTCAAAGCAAGATCAAGATACTATGGAAATAAATTTTTAAAAAAAAGATACTATGGAAATTAAATTGTGAACCCAATCCTTTCCTAGCCTATAACAAAACATCTGAATATGTCATAGAAAAATATGTGGAGTGGGGTATAGCTTCATAACTTTAGACTTCACCAGTTTGAAACTGATGGTAATTCAGACAAAGACTCGCTAAGCTTATACTGACCTTTGCTATACTGATCATACATGAGCATTTGCTGAGCAAATAGCTAGTATAAACAAGATTATAGCAGCAGTGGTTAACCCACTTAAGAGGAAAAAACATCTCTCACTGGCTTTACAAAGTGGGTGCCCATGAACTGGGGAAATGACTGAACAAATCGTACCAAATATTATTACGCCATAGGAACAGCAAATTTGAGGGATTCAGGAAAACACTTGACTTGTATGAAGTGATGAAAGGTGAAGAAAAACTGAAAGAACAGTATGCACAAAAGCTACGATAAACAATAACAGAACTAAAAAGCTGCCAAACTGAGGAACTGTAATGAGGGAAATTACATCGTGACAATGAATGACACCTCCTGTGGGTTCTACAGCCAATTCTCCTGAAAACCCAAGAGAAAATTTTTTGGTCATCAAATTCCTTGCCACTGTCAAATGATACAGCATCAGAATCTGATATGATTTAATCAGTGGAAATGACATTAAAGAAGAGAAGAGGCATTACCATCTGCTTTGCCGATGTACCCTAAGGACCATGGGACCTTTCCATCAGATGTACACCTGAAACCCTCCACATGTGTTGTCTCCCCCATTAGAATGAGAGAAGGGCTTGTCTTACTTTTCTATCTGTATCCCCAAAGCTTAGCACAGTGCTTTGTACAGACAAAGGAAGCCCTTCCAGAATGCTTCATTCAATCATGAAGCTCAACTTCTTTCCCTCAGTAGACAAGTGTGGACTATGGGCATGAAATGAGGAATATGCTATTAGAAATGATCATCGTGTCTGATTTTGCTTAAATGTTTTTCATTGTTAAAAGAAAAGGTTTGGGTACAAGACTGTTCAAAGGAATTGACTGTATATAAAAAAAGAATAAAACATTTTTAAAATATAGCAAAATTAAAAGAAATGCCATTTACTTACGGTGTACTAATTACATATAACTTTTATTTGTACATCAAAGAGGATGCCCAAGAATCTATATCTACAAATATAGTTAAACCTAACTAAATGAATTAATAAACTGATTAATTAAACCTCACTAATGCACTGGTGGAGATAGCTAGGTGGCTCAGTGAATAGAGTGCTGGGCCTGGAGTCAGGAAGACTAGAATTAAAATTTGGCCTCAGACTTTTACTAGCTGTATGACCTTAGGCAAGTCTCTTAACCTCTGTTCACCTTAGTCTACTGGAGAAGGAAATGGCAAACCACTCTAGTATCCGTGACAAGAAAACCCCATGGACAGTTACTGGCATGCTATGGTCTATATGGCAACAAAGAGTATAACTGAATAACTGAACAACCAACAACAAAGCACTGTTGGTAGAGCTATGCTTTAGTACAGCCATTCTGGAAAGCAATTTGGAATTATGCAAATAAAATGGCTAAAATATCCATACCCTTTGACCTACAGATTCCATTGCTAGGTTATGCTATGATTCCAAGAAGGTCACAGGAAAAAAAAAAAGACTCTATATACACTAAAATATTTATAGCAGCACTTTTTGTGGTAGCAAAGAACTGGAAACTAAGTAGATGCCAATTTGAAAATGGCTGAACAAATTGTGGTATATGAATTTGATGAAATGTTACTATTCTGTAAGAAATGACAGACATGATGAATACAGAGAAATACTCCCAACTCCCCAGACTTTCTCTGCCCTCTGCCTCTGGGGCCCCTTCTTCTGACTGGCAGCTTTCTCCCAAAACCTCCATTTTAAGGAAAATACCCAGCCCAATCATGTCTTCATTCTTCTCTAGGATTCACTCCCAAGAGTCCAGACTTTCTCTACCATGCACCCACCTATTCTCCCAATTTTGTCTTACTCCATTAAAATTTAAGCTCCTTGAAGGCAGGAGTTAGCTTTCTTTTGGCATATATCTGTATTCCCAGCACTTAGGACAGTGCCCAACATATATTGATGGAAAATAAAGTAAGCAGAGCCAGGAAAACAATATACACATGACAATGCAAACAGAAAGAACCACCACCACAAAACAGTCAAAGTTGAATGTTGTAAAATTATAAAGGACAAGCTTGGCTCCAAAGGTGAAATATGAGAAACACCTCCTCCCACCCCTTTCCTTTGCAGGGGCAAGTGGGAGGAAAAATGGTCCATGGGTGTGGAACACTGCATATTATATTGTTGTTATTTTTTTCAATGTGCTAACATGTTTTGCTGATTTTGTTTTCTTCTTTCAAAAAAAAAATCTTATAAGGGATAGCTCTCTGGGAAGAGGGGCAGGGAAGGATAAGGCAGAAATCTAGGTGACATAAAAACAAAGGATACCAAAAAAATGTATTAAAGTCTTTTTTAAAACCTAAAGGTTGCCTATGTAATACAAATGTATTTTTTTAATATCCAGAATTCTATCTATTCAAACTGACCTTCTCCCCAGCTAAGATTCTGGCCATATGACTAATGAAAACTGTTTAAATTACAAATGTCACAGTAACATAGGAAATCTAATATTACATATTCCAGGAATAGGCAAATAGAGGCAACAGGGCGAATGCACACTCATCCCCTGAATGTCAACAATGTTGCCCAGCTTACCTGGAGCCTAGAGTGGCATTCGGATCTGACCATTTGGGAGATGCAAGTGCTGACGCTGACCTAGTCTCCATGATTTGCAAGCCATGACAATATATACATGCATACATACTGCAAATACACAGGGTGGCCTGGCAGGGAAACCAGTCATTTTGTTGTGGGAGACAGGGATGAGTGTTTGTTTTGAGCATCTAGTACAAAAAGTTTCTGTGGCAAACAGGCTTTCAGTACGAATTCAGAATACTAAAGTCAGGAACAATGGACTATTTTAGGGAAAAAACGCATCCCTGCTACATTACAAGGAGGGATGTAAAAGGCAGACATGGTAGTGAGCAGCTGTTTCTACTGAAGACAAAATAAAAGAACACTCCAAGTACAGCGGGAAGAAAATGAATTTGGCATTATTAATAGTAATAACTTACACCTGCAGAGGCAGCATGGTATGCTGGATAGAAAATCAGCCCAGGAGTCAGGAAGACCTGGGTTCAAGTCCTGCCTATGACACCTCCTAGCTGGGTTACCTCAAACAGGTCATTTAATCTCTTGTTCCCTCCCTCCACCAGCCACAACTTTTCCAGATAAGATAGAAATCTACATTTATAGGGGGTAGACAGCTGAATGGCACAGCGGTTAGAGCATCAGACTTGGAGCTGGGGAAGTACCAAGTTCAAATATGGCCTCAAACACTTAATAGCTATGTGACCCTAGGTAAGTCACTTAACCTCTCTGTGCCTGTTTCCTCATCTGTAAAATGGGAATAATAACAGCATTTAACTTCCCAGGGTTGTTGTGAGAATCAAATGAGATATTTGCAAAGCACTTTGCCAACATTATAACACTATACAAATGCTAGTTGTTGTTATTGTTGTTACTCTAATGCAATCACAGGTCCCATCCCATCCTAACCACCTGACAGTTATACGGCGCTGCCTTTAAAGTTTGGAAAGTGCTTCACAAACATTATTTCACTTGAATCTTTCACGACACCCAGCCCTGGGGAACAGGTATACAGGTATTGTCCTCATTTTGCAGATGACGAAGGTGAGATTGAAAGAGGTCACATAACTAGTCAGAGTCAGCTAGAGGATCCAAACCTGGGTGGTCTGAAGACTTTAAGCCCCCTGCTCTCTCCATTACACAAGGCTGTCTCCAGACCCGAGAAGTACAGAGTATTTTAAGGTTTACAATAAACTTTACATTCATTCTCTTACTTGATCTTCAATACAGGCCTATGAAGTAGTTCCACAGGTATTGTCCCCATTTTATAGAGGAGGGAGCTGAAAGAACTTTCTAAGTAGAGACTGTCACTAGAGCAGACTATCAAGAAGGCTAAAGATTCTACTTTGGAAATTTTAAATTAGAGGGGAATCCAACAGGGATACATTAAACAAGATTCAAGTTCAACCACCATTTATCATTATTAATATTATTATTATTATTATTAAAACTCTAAAAATGCAAAAGAGTCCCTATCCTCAAGGAACTTACAGTCTAATGGGGGACATGACATACACAAACATGCTAGAAGGTAGACTGTGATAGGGGCAAAGAAGTCAGCATATACAGAAGAGACAGAGGAGGGAGAGATCTATTTCAGCTGGGCAATCAGGGAAAGCTTCTTGGTAGAGGCAGTGCCTGAGCTGGGCCTTGAAGAAGACGAATTTTAACAGGCAAAAATGAGGATGGTATGAATTCCAGACATGGAGGACAACCTGTAACAATGTATGAAGTACAAGACAAGAATGTGGATAGCTAGTACATCTAGTTTGGCTGAAACATGATGGGAAGGGGACATATGAAAAAATGCTCTAAATAATTACTAATGAGAGAAATGCAAATTAATACAACTTTGAGATATCATCTTACACCTATTATATTGGTTAAAATGATAGATGCTCTTCAATTGGGGAATGGCTAAATAAACTATGGTATATGATTGTGATGGAATAGTACTGCATTATAAGAAATTATGAGTAGGTTGACTTTAGAAAAACATGGAAAGACCTGGACCTATGAAGGAAGATGGCTATCTACCTCCAAAGAAAGAACTCATAATTAGAAATACATATAGTATGGTTTTACATATATGTATACATGTATGTGTATGTATGTGTATATATATATGTATATATTCATGCTTAATTGTAGCCTTCTCTGGGGTGGGATGGGGAGGGAGGGAGAAAAAAAATTAACAGTGTACAGCAGAGAACAAAAGAAAGCTTAGAAGAAAGCACAGAAAAGCTGGGTAGCTTTGAAAACATTGTGTAGCATTTATTACAGAGTTAAAAAAAATTAACAGTCTGAAATGTAAATAATTAGTTTTATATTGAATCCTCTCTATGTTCTACTGTATACATGGAAATGTTCTTTTTTTCCTCTCATTTTGTATTTAAGTTTAAAATTAATAAAAAAATAAAAACAGTGGGAAAGGGAAAAATATGAAATAAAGCTTTTCTTGGATGAGGAATGGAGCAAATGATTTCTTGATTCTAGCCCTATGTAGCACATAGCAGAAAACCTTCTGAGTTTTAGCATGATGAAGTAACAGGGCTGCAGAACGAGTTTCTTAATTCTAGCATATTTCTGTCCTGTTAGTTTTAAAGGGTTGGAGCTGAATTAGTTTTAACATGCCTTACTGATACATTCTAAGTTATTCCTTAGTAAATGAGGCTTCACTTCAAAAGCAAATTTAAAAAAAAAAAAGGCCCTTCTCATTTGAAATACATGCTACTGACAATAGAACAACAGATTTCAAAACTGGAGGACCTACAGGGTCAAAGGTCAAGATTTGGGAACATGAACCAATGAAATCATACCACTGATTCTGCACTCCCTGGAATCCAATTTGATTGTCTCTTGGAGTGGTCCCCTTACCTTTTTCCGTGGTCGAAGCTTTTCCCGCCAGTCCTTCAGGTTCTGGTTATGGCTCTCGTCTAGGGCCTTCAACTTCTGGGTTTCATGCTCTACTAACAGGTGACACTTTTCATTCTATAACAAAGTGCAATCCAGGGAAGTTAGAAAACCAGGGGATCAAATGCCCTGAAGCCACACTAATAAGCCACTGACCTGGCACCATCACCAACAGCGGCCTATCGCAAAATCTAAGAGGTGGAAAGTACCTCAATGACCATCTAGTCCAACCCATATCTAAACTAGAATGTTCTGGGCAACATACCCACACATCTTTAGCCAACCTTTGCTTCATGACCTCCAGTGAGGGGGAGCCTGCCATCTCGAGACAGCCCATTCCTCTTCTGGAGAGCTCCTACTGGTCAAAAGCTTTCCCTTATCACAGTCTTAATTTGCCTCTTTGCACACCCATTGCTCCTGATTCTACCTTCTGGGGCCAAATAGAACTTAAAGGCAACTCTCCTGTTCCCCACTCCCCTCCATGAGAAGAGGTCCCTGTTATGAACCAGTCTTGTAAGGATACCTAGTGAAATACATGCCTCTATCTATTCTAGATGTTAAGCATTAAATATATTAAAAAAGTGAGAAAGTGAAACTACTAAGGGATTTTACAATGAGATGGCTATTAAAAGCCACCAGGACAATTTCCAGGAACCCCCAATTGATCTCACCCCCTACAGGTTGCCATCATGCCAACCCCTTACCAACCAATCAATCCACAAGAATTTATTAAACATCCGTTATGAGTCATACACTAAGCTGGGAGATGAAACTGTCACCAGCAGAGCCATGATCTCCATTTGTGGGCTGGCGCCTTTACCTGGAGCTGCTGGAGCTCACTCATGTTGCTCTCACACTGGCTATTCATGTCTCTCATCTGGGCCTCATGTTTCTGTTGTTGCTGCAGCCGCTCAGCCTTCTGTCTTTTTTCTTCCTGTTGGGAAAACTGGGCCAGAAATGACAAGAGAGGCCTCAGTGAAAAGCATTTGAGCAAAAAGCAGAACCACAGCACCAAAATAAAGCCTGGTCTCATTTAAGGGAATCTCCTGACAGTTCTTATCCAGGACACCCCTGCCTGGGGTCATCACCTCGGGCTCCATAATGGCCTATTTTGCTAACTTTCTTTTGAACCGTGAATTGATCCACCATTAGCCAACAAGCAGCCTGCATGGATACCAGATAAAGCAATTTCCTTGAGGATTCCAGAAGCCATGTAGGAGCCTTTCGGCATGAGCCATCATGTAGTACAGTATAAGAGCAACCACTAATATTTTTGTAATGCCTTAAAGTTTAAGGAATACTTTTCTTCAAGCAACCTTGTGAGGGAGGCAGTACAAGTGTTATGATCCCCAGTCTGTGATTGGGAAACAGAATACCAGAGAAGCTGTGTGACTCAGTCTACAGTCACAGCTGAAAAGCATAAGAGTGGGATTGTAGTCCAGCCCTCCTGACTCCAAGGCCAGCACTCTGTCCACTATATCATATTGCCTCTCCAAAGCCTAACCCTGGCAAATATGGGATATGTGTATGGCCAACCCAATCCTGCCTCAAAACACAGCCATGAGATTCTAAAAACGTGGAGTTTGTACGATGAACCGAGGAGCACAAGCAGTAGAGCACAATACACACATAGGGACTGGCATTTGGAAGGTTCTTGGATCGTTGGACCTATTCTATATTTTGCTGTTGTTATTGAGTCATTTCAGTCGCGTCTGACTCTTCGTGATCCCTTCTAGCGTTTTCTTGGCAGAAATACTGGAGTGGTTTGCTATGTCCTTCTCCGGGTCATTTGCCAGATGAGGAAACTGAGGCAAACAGGATTAAGTGACTCGCCCTGGGTCACACAAATAGTAAGTGTCCGAGGCCACATTTGCGCTCAGGTCTTCCTGACTTCAGGCCAGACACTCTATCCACTGTGCCACCTAGCTGCCCTATTCTATGTTGGCCATATAATTTTGGATATATCACAACCTCTATGGATAAGTCTCATTTATACAATGAGAATAATAAATAATACCAAGCATGCCTACTTTGCAGGATTTTTGGCAGATAAAATAAGAACATGAAAAATTCTACAGATATACAGTCAGTGACCATCTCCAGTCAATGGGTCAGAGACTGATGCCTATAACTTAAAGATTAATAACGAAAGGAGAGACATTCTTTTTAGTAGTTTTGTTTTTTGAGTTTTGGGGTTTTTTGCCTCTCTCCTTCCCCAAAGTTTAGTGTCTGTGAAGATACATGCCCTTCAGCCAGTCAAGCAATGACGGTTATTAAGAATCATGGCTCATCTTTTATCTCCATCTGGTGGTTCAATTCACTGGACAAAGCACTAACTCCCTAGCCAGGGGTGGGGAACCTGCATGTAGCCTTTTGACTGAATCCAAATTTTACAGAACAAATCCTTAAGGATCTAGAAGGCCACATGTGGCCTCAAGGCCACGGGTTCCCCACCCCTGCCCTAGATCTTGCCCTGTGCTAAGCAATAAGGATACAGATTCAAAAATGAAATGATCCTCAACCTCAAGGAGGCTGTCTTTTACTGTGGGGGATGGGGCAAGTTAGGGGTGGGGTAGTGAAGGGACAAGGGACAGAGAGAATACATCAAGTACAGACGTAAGTCAATACAACATAATTTGAAGAGGGAGCAAACACCTAAGAAATGAGTTCAATTCTAACTTCTTATCACACACAGCAGGAACAAAACCAAAAAACAAAATGTCAGTTTTTTTGCCAAAGACTGTGGGGAATTTTCCTGGCACCCTCTGGTAGGAGACAAGACAGGACAGAACTATGTGAACCAACCAGGATATAGGAGAGTCCAAGAAGCACCTCCCTCATGGGCCTCGGCTCCCTCTCTGAGCCCTGTCGAGGCTCACCTGCTTAATCTTCTCCCTCTGCTCTGATGCGCTCCCACCACCATTGATATGGAGACTCTTCTTGTACATGGCCATTCGAGTCTTGCCTTCACTTCTCTGGATCTTGGGGAGACGGGCCTTCTCTTGTTGCTGCCGAACCTTTAGCTGTTCTATCATTCGCTGATTGTAACGCTGCATCTGCTCCCGTTCCTAGGGACATCAAAATGGCAGAGCCATGAGTCTTTTTTTTTTCAATGTTTTGTTTTGTTTTTTTGGAAATTTTATTTTAAACTTACAAAATGAAAAAATTTTAAAAATGCCATATACATAGCAGACCATAAGAAAGGATTCAATACAAACCAGTACATTTTCATTTCAAGAAAACCTATATAAAAAATACTACACATTGTTTTCAAAGCTGCTCAGTTTTCTTTGCTTCCTTATTGGTTTTCTTTTGTTCTCTGCTGTGCACTTTATACTTTATTTTTTCCCCTCCCTCCACCCACCATCCTAAAGAAGCCTACAATTAAGTGTGGATATCTA
Organism: Vombatus ursinus; assembly: GCF_900497805.2. Classification (NCBI taxonomy): domain Eukaryota; kingdom Metazoa; phylum Chordata; class Mammalia; order Diprotodontia; family Vombatidae; genus Vombatus; species Vombatus ursinus. The sequence continues at coordinate 8,018,941 of NW_020954641.1, read as the reverse complement.
TCTATCTATCTATCTATATATATACATACACATATATACACACACATAGATACCTATAAACATACACTTATATACTCCTGCATATGTAAGTAAGACAATACTATGCTTATTTCCTCCTATTATCAGTTTCTCTGAAGGTGGATAGCATCTTCCCTCATAAGTCCAAGTCTTTCCACGTTATTCTAAATCAATCAGCTCATCATTTCCTAGACCACAGCAATATTCCAACCCAATCAGATCCTACCTGAGAGATTGTCTATGAAAGTTTTTTCCCCCAATTTTCTGCATTCCTTCTATTTTTGGCCTCATAAGCTTTATTTATACAAGAAATTTTTAATTAAAATAATCACAATTATTCTTTTTACATTTCAACAATGCTCTCACCTTATACTATAGTTTAAGGTCTGATACTACTCAGTCTACTTCCTTTACATCTTTTTTCCCCTTTCTTTGAAGTTTCTGACCTTCCAAATGAACTTTATTATTTTTTTCTAACTCAGTAAAATAATTTTTTAGTAATTTAATTGGGATGACTTTGAATAAATAGATTAGTTAAGTAAAATTGTCATTTATTATAATGATATTGGCTTTACCTACACATGAACAATAAATATTAAATTATTTAGATCTGAGTTTATTTGTATAAAGAGAGCCATTAGTCTTGCCAAAGAACAGAAGTCAGAGGAAAAGCAACAGTAGAATGAGTTTTAAAAATGAAGATGTTTCACTGAAATCAGGAGAGTGACAAAACTTGAAATCTGGGAGAAGAGATTTCTTTTGGTGATTTCATCAGTAGAGGGAACTCTCCACTAGGGCAGATCAGTACCTGCTCTGTAATGTAGGGTCTCAGCTTAGAGCAGGAGTTTCTAACCTGAGGCCCATAAACTCGTCTTTTAAATATCTTGATAGACATGTTTTGATATAATTAGTTTCCTTTGTAATCATATGTGTTTTATGCATTTAAAAATATTACTCTGAGAAGGAATTCTCAGAAATTCTCAAAAGAAAACAGGCTTCACTAGACGGCCAAAGAAGTCCATGACACAAAAAGATTAAGGCCCTTTGGATGAGTTGCCTGGGACTCTGAAATGTCAGGTGACTTGCTCTGGATCAGTTTATACAGCCTCTATGTGAAGCAGAACTTAAACCCAGGTCATCCTGGCTCTGGGCTGCTTTCTAGCTACTACTCTGTCTCTCAGGAGGGATCTTAGCGGTCATTTAATCGAACTCCTTTATTTTATAGAGACTCTGACTTCCCATGATCACAAAGCTAAATTGTAGCAGCCAGAATGAGAATCCAGGTGCCCTGACTTCCAATTCAATACTCTTTTCTTATGACTGTATTATTAGCCTCCTAATGTTATTAACCCATACTCCCCTTTTCAGGAAGCTAGTTTGCTCAGTGGATAGAACAATGAGCGTGGAGTTAGAAAGACTCATCTTCCTGAATTCAGATCCAGCCTCAGAAACTTATCAGCTGTGTGACCTTTGGCAAGTCACTTAATCTCTGTTTGCCTTAATCCACTGGAGAAGAAAATGGCAAATCACTCCAGTATCTTTGCCAAGAAAACTCCATGGACAGTATAGTGCAAGGGGTTATGAAGTGTCAGACACAACTCAACAACAACTACTCCTCTTTTAGGGGAAAAAGACAAATTATACAACACAAAGTTTCACCAGTGATTTACTCAAAACATCAACTTATAGACTGGCTTTTGGGGTCAATGAATATCGATCTCAATCCCCTAGACCTTCTATACTTATAAAATCATAGAATGAAAATGGATACTTGGATGGATTTCTTTTGTTTGTTTATTATTTTGAGACTGGGTGTCCCTATCTTACCAAAGCTGGAAGTTTAGCTTATGGGCATGGAAGCTTTGACCTGCTCCATTTCTGTCCTGGGTGGTTTGCCCACATCAGCCTCAGAGGCCTCTCAAGTAGCAAAGATTGATTACAGGCATGGGCTACCAGGCCTGCTGAATCATGTTTTTAAGAGTCTCAGTCATCAGAAATTCAGTTTGGTACACTGAAGCAAAGATATTTTAGAAGACTAGTCAACAAGGAGTTTTTGAATAACCTTCAGTTAACCTGAAAATCAAATTAACCTGAACCTCTGGTTAACTGGAGTTTTACTATAAGATGATAAGACGATTGTAGGTTCTATATCCAACAACTACAAGGCAGGAGATCACAACCTAGAGGACAAAAACCATCAAGGAGAGGAGGTGCAGGGTAGGCTAGGGATTATAACAGGAATGCCACTGCTGCCTAGACTCATCTTCATTCCTTATTCCTGATTTGTGAGGCAGTGTGGTGTTAGGGGCAGCTAGGTGGTATGGTGAATAGAGTATCCGGCCTGAGGGCTCCTCTTCCTAAGTTCAAATCCAGCCTCCGACACTTACTAGCTGTGTGACCCTGGCAAGTCACTTAACCCTGTTTGTCTCAGCTGTCAAATGAGCTGGAGAAGGAAATGGCAAACCATACCACTATTTGTCAAAAAAAAAAACAACAAAAAAAACCCAAACCTAAATGGGGTCATGAAGAGTCAGACACGACTGAAAAACAACTAAATAACAACTGGTATATTGGAAAGAGAACTGGACTTCGATACAAGAGAAATCTGGGTTCAGATTTTGCCTCTGGCACCTGCTACTTGTGGAAACATGGATAAATCTCTGCCTCCCATGCCTGGAATGAATCCTTACCTCACCTCCGACTCTTTTTTTTTTTTGGCTAGGTAATGGGGTTAAGTGACTTGCCTAGGGTCACACAGCTAGTAAGTGTTATGTTTTATGTGTCTGAGGCCAGTTTGAACTCAGGTCCTCCTGACTCCAAGGCTGGTGCTCTATGCACTGAGCCACCTAGCTGCCCTTACCTCTGACTCTTACCATCCCAGGTTTCCTGCTCAAGCACCACCTTTACCATGAAGTCTTTCCTAATCCCACCAGATGCTAGTCTCTCCCCCTGCCCCACTGACCTTATATTTATTTTGTAGATATTCTGAATATGCTTTAAAAAGCACAAGTCATCTCCTCCTCCTTTCTCCTCTTCCCTATGTAAATTCTTTGAGGGCAAATGTTTTCCTTTTTGACTTTGTATCTCCAACACCTAGCACAGCTAGGGGCTGCTAGGTAGCTCTGTGGATGGAGCACTGGACTTGGAGTCAGGAAGACCTGAATTCAAATGCAGCCTCAGATACTCACTAGGCATGTGACTCAATTTCCCCATGTAAAATGGAGATAATAGCTGCATCTACCTCTCAGGGTTGTTTAAAAATAAAATCAGATATTTGTAAAACTCTCTGCAAATCTTAAAGAGCTATATGAATACTAACTAGTACTATTAGCACTGTACCCGGCTCATAATAAGCACTTAATAAATGCTTATTGACTGACTGATTTGTAAGATCAAGATAACAATAAGTTGCAGTACTCACTTCACGTGATTGTTGTGAGATTCAAATGTCATAGTGTATGTAAGTGCTTTGTCAGCTATAAAGTACAGCATAAATACCAGGTATTATTATCATTGTTGTTTGTTGTTATTTTCTGGACACAAGCTGAAAACAGAAGGCTATACTGGGCAGGCTAGTGGTCTTTCTACCTACTCACATGCAAGCACCCCTTCAGAATGATGGTTTTTTGGGAAAAGACTAACATCCTCTTTATAGGCTAATAGTGCATTATATCAAGCTCTTACTGTGGGTGATGGTTACTCTTTGGGGGACATGATTTATTTCTGCAGTTTCTCCAAACCCTTTGATAATCAGTCATGTGACCACAGGGTCAGGCTGAGATGTGTGAAGAGCCCAATGGCAGCTGCCATGGGTCGAAACAGGAGACAGGGCCTACTCAAAACTGAGAATTTCATTACTCAGCATTATTCCAGCCAACTGTGCTCCTTGACACTTCTCCGGACAGCGCTTTGAGAGAAATCTTGACTAATGCTTACATCCTCCATTCCTATACTTCCCTTCCCAGTGTACTGGGTCTTATTGGAAAAGCTCATCTGAGAGGTTCTTAGCCTGCCTGTGGATGCTCACAAATGCATACATTCTTTGATAACTATATTCCAATACAACTGATTTCTTTTGTTATTTTGTGTATTTTATTTCATACATTTGAAAATATTCTAATAAGAGGTCCAGAGGCTTCATTAGATGCCAAAGGGGACCATGAAATACACACAAAAGGTTAAGAACCCCTGCTTTGGAGCCAGAAAGTACCTTAAATGATCTGCCATGTGCTTAAATGCCGCTAAGGGCCCTTAACCGATAGGTTCTCAAGCAAAGGTTCTCCACACATTTCACCTCACTGTGAAAAGAAAAGTAGGCACCTGTCCAAGGGGAGGCTGTTCCCCTAATGCCAACAGCCAAGGCTATACTGAAGCCCAAAGTGGCATTCAGGAGGAGGATGCTAGACTGGGGATGGGTCTATGGAGCTGGGCAGAGACCTTTTTTCTTTCCTTGCATAGTCTTCGCTCTAACCTCTACTTCACTTTCAAAAAACAGGATAATATGATCACAGATTTAAAGCTGGTCATCATGTGGAATCATTTCATTTAGCAGATCATAGGATCACTGTGCTTTGCATACATGAAGAGCTTAATAGATGCCCCTCCTTTCTTCCTTTCCACCTTCCTCCCTCCTTTCCTCCCTTCTGTCCCAAATCAATCCTTCAGGTGCTAAGAGCTTTGAGAGTTGCATCTACTTCAAAGTAATCTAATCCAAGCTCCTCGCTTCATAGTTGACAAAACTGAGGCCCAGGAGCAGCTAGGTAGTGCAGTGGATAGAGCTCCGGCCTTGGAATCAGGAGGACCCGAGTTCAAATCCAGCCTCAGACACTTGACACCTACTAGCTGTGTGACCCTAGGCAAGTCACTTGACCCCAACTGCCTCACCAAAAAGCAAAAAACAAAAAAACCTGAGGCCCAAACAAGCTGTGGTATGCCCAAAGTCTTACAGGTATTAAGTGTAAAAGTCAGAATTTGAACTCAGGTCCTGTGACTCCAAACCCAGCACTCTTTCCACTGTACCATGCTAGAGGTCATGAGGTACACTGGCAGCAGGATACTATCCTATAACCCTCTCAGAGCCACCTTCATTCCACATTAATAACAACAACAAAAACAAATGAGTAATCAAATAAGATGACATTTGCAAGGTGTTTAGCACAGTGCCTGGCACATAGTAGGTGCCAAATAAATGCTTACTCCCCTTCCCTTCCCTTCTCTAATAATAGCTGTTATTTGATATAGTGCTTTTAAGGTTTACAAAGCATTTGGCATATTCTATCTCATTTGAGAATACTAATAGCTCTGTAGGCACTATAGAAATTATCCTCCTCATTTTACAGAAGAGGAAAACTACATTTGGTAGATGGGTTGGCACAGTGGAAAAAGTGGTTTTGGAGTCAAAGAATCTGGGTTCAAATCTCACCTTTGCTCTGTGACCTTAAGCAAGTCATTCATCCTGTCTAGGCCTTAGATTCCTCATCTGTAAAGTGAAGATGGTGGTGGCCTAGATGACCTTATCTCTAAGATCACTTCCATCGCTATGATCCACCTTCACCACGGTCACACGAGCGTTAGGGGGATGGAGAAAGGATTTGAACCAGTTGTCTCCTGACTCGGAATCTAGCATCCACATGTTCCAGATGGCAGTCACCTGGATGCTACTCTCCTGCCCCCGTCTCTCGGTCACCTGAAGAGGAAGCTCTCCTACCTTCTCGTGCTTTCGGAGCAGTTCGTGCCTTTGGAGGAAATACTGGTCCTTCAGCTGCTGCTTGACAAGCTGGTGTCTTTCTTGTAAGTGATGCTCTTCAAGTTCCCAGAGGGAGGCCTCCCGGTCTAAGGAGAACAAAACAATCCCAGAGAAGATAAACCAATCAGGACAAAGGACAAGAACAGCTGAGGACAAGGGGATGTCTTCCCCATTCCCACCTCCCTTTCAGTCTTCAGGAAACCTGATCTGCTCATTGTCCTCCATCAAGCCCCTCTGTGACACCTGAAACAAGTGGTCACTGAGCTTCCCTATGAATGACAACTCGACACTATGCTAGAGAGGGCTCTCTGCAGCCGTAGAAGGAAGCAGTGGAGAAGGCGTAGAATGAGTAGGAGTCAGGGAGACCCGAGTTCAAATCCCACCCTAGATGCTTACCAGGTATCTAACCTTGGCAAGTCACTTTAGCGCTGTCTGACTCAGTTTCCTCCTCTATAAAATGGAGATAATAATAACACCTACTTCACAAGGCTGTTGTGAGGGTCAAAGCACTTTACATATACTATGACATTTGAACTTCGCAACAACCATGCCAGGTAAATACTGCGAGTTATTGTGATCATAATCTTACAGATCAGTCAGTCAGTCAGTAAGCATTTACTAAATGCTGCTCATGTGCCAGGCGCTATGCTAATAATAACAGCTAGTATGTATATGGTGCTTTAAGATTTGCAGATAGCTTTACAGATATCTCATTTTATTTCAAAACAGCCCTGAAAAGTAGGTATTATTATCCCCATTTTACAGATGAGAAAATTGAGGCACCCAGAGGCGTCTGGGTAAGTGAGTGGGTAAGTCTTGCCCAGTGTCATACACCTAGTAAGTGTCTGAGGATGGATTTGAAAAGTGCTCTAAAAATCTATCTAGATGTGAGCTTGTTATTACTAATATGGGTTGGACTGGAAGGCTTCTGAGATCTCTTCCAATTCTGAGATTTTATCAAATGTCTGTTGACTCACTGGTTGACAGAAAAGAGGATCTCAAGTACTCGGAACCTCTTTAGAACTATATTTGCAGTACTGTTTATTTATAATTTCATTTCTGGCTTTTATTTCCAGGGCTTAGTTCAGTGCTAACACAGAGTAGGCTTTAATAAATGCTTGTTTAAACAAAACGAATGCAGCCAACATTAGAAAGCAGGAAAGTGGGGGCAAGGCGGGGGGAATTTTATAGCAAGTTTCTCTGAAAAAGGCCTCATTTCTCAAATATATACAAACTGAGTCAAATTTATAAGAATGTAAGTCATTCCCCAATTGAGAAATAAATGGTCAAAGAATATGAACAGGCAGTTTTCAGAAGAAGAAATTAAAGTTATCTATAGTCATATGGAAAAATGCTCTAAAGCCCTACTGATTACAGAAATGCAAAATTAAAACAACTCTGAGGTATCACTTCACACCTATCAGATTGGCTAACATGACAGAAGAAGAAAATGATAAATATTGGAGGGGATGTGGGGAAATTGGGACACTAATGCACTGTTGGTGGAGTTGTGAGCTGATCCAACTGTTTCAGAGAGCAATTTGGAACTATTCCCAAAGGGCTTAGAAGTAAGTACGCACACCCTTTAGCCCAGCAATGCCACTACTAGGTCTATATCCCAAGGAGATCAAAGAAAAAAGAAAAAGACTTATATGTTCAAAAATATTTATAGCAGCTCTATTTGTAGTGGCAAAGAATTAGAAAATGAGGGGATCCCCATCAATTGGGGAATGGCTGAACAAGCTGTGGTATATGATTCGGATGGAATACTATCGTGCTATAAGAAATGACAAGAAGGACGGTTTCAACAAAAAACCTGGGAAGACTTATATGAACTGATGCAAAGTGAAGTGAGCAGAAACAGAAGAACATTGTACACAGTAACAGTAATAATGTACAATGATCAACTGTGAATGACTTAGCTATTCTCAGCAATACAAAGATCCAAGACAATTTCAAAGGACCTCTGATGAAAAATGCTATCCACCTCCAGAGAAAGAATTGGTGGAGTCTGAATGCATACCAAAACATTTTTTTTTTACTTTGTTTCCTCTGTGTGCGTGTGTGTGTGTGTGTGTTTTTAATGGAGGACAGGCGGTCTGCATTTTATTTTGCAATATGGCTAACATGGAAATGTTTTGCATGACTGCAGATGTATAATCTATATCAAATGGCCTACCTTCTCAAGGAGCAGGGAGACGAGAGAGGAAGGGAGAGAATTTGGAATTCAAAATTTAAAAAAAGCAAATGTTTAAAAAAATTTTCCCATGTAATTGAGAAAAAGTAAAATTAAAAATATATATAATTGGGGGATAAATGCTTGTTGATTGACTGACTGATTGCTCAAGCTGGGCCTTCAAAACCATGGGGTTTTTTTTGCTCCTTCTAGTAGTTTCCTTGGGCAACAGAGGGAGGTAGGGAGAAGATCACAGGATTTTGTCTCAGAAGATCTGATCCTGCCACTTGCTACCTCTGTGGCCTGTGCAGTTTATAGAGCTCCAGCATTGGAGTTAGAAGGACTCAAGTTCAAATCTGGCCTCAGACATTTGACACTTACTAGTTGTGTGACCCTGGGCAAGTCACTTAACCCCAATTGTCTCACAAAAAAAAAAAAAGAGGGAATTGAACTAGATGATCTCTAACGTTATTTACAGCTCTAAAATTCTATGAATATATGGCTGTGGGACACAGTTCTATTTCATTGACCAAGGAAATGGGATGAAGCAATGAATGAATGAATGAATGATCTTAAGACTGACTTATATATTCATAAGTCCCCTGGGCAGGAGATGGGACAACCTCACATCTGTCACTTTGTCCTCTCTTGCCCTCTTGCCCTCTTTGTCCTCTCACAGCCTGACCATCAAAGTCTAGCACTTTATCCATGGCACATCTCATTTAAGCAGTGCTTCAGTGTGTCCATAGAACAGTGATAGCTGGTGGCCCTGAGGAGCTACAAGATCCTGAAGGCTTTCTGAATCAAAGGAAGATTTGATTATCAATTCAGCCTAGTTGAAGCACTGTATTTCATTATTTCCTAATTTGATGAAAATTGGTAAGCCATGGGTAAAGGATATCACCTCACACGTATATGATCTATCTAGTAAACCTTTATTAACCAGAACAGCTGCTCCATCAGAACGTCCCCTCAGTGCCAGATGGACAGCGTGCTGTACGTGATTACCACTCCCCGGCCATTGACAAAACTCATTTTTTGCAATTCATCTCAATTAGGTTTTAATGCTTTGCAATAATAAGGAATCCAGATGATCAGAACTTGGTGGTTCTTTCTTCTCAAGGGCACTTGCGGTGCATCCTGGATATGGCCCGAACTAAAACACCCTTCCTTTCTACCCACCTCGAAGAAGCTCTTGCTTCCTATTCAAGCATTCCCTCTCTTTGTCACAGATCTCCCGTCTATTTTCAGCCGTGATCATTTTCATAGCTAACTCCAAGTCTCCCTTCTGTTTGGCAACAAACTCTTTGTCCTGCAAGGATGAGAGAAGGAGATCAAGTATATACATCACCAGCTTGAACATCTTACCTAGAAATAGCAACACATTTGGTCGCTGTCTGCCCCAAACAGACCAGTACTCTGTCCCTGATTTAGGCACTGAGGGACAGGCTGTGGGGGAGCATGGCTGCTCTCTCTGGCATCAGCCTCAATAGTTAGAGACGTATCCCCCCAAATAAAACATTAGGGTTCTGTCATTCATGAATTTATCTTTCATGAGTTCATTCCATTGCTTTAGTAGAATGTAAGATCCCAGGGCAGGCACTATCATTTTTTTTTGTCTCTGTATTCTTAATTTTTAGCATAGTGCTAGGCAAATGCTTGCTGAATTGAACTGAATCCAGTATGGCTCACCTCTTAGAATACTTGGTTCCTCAAGTTTACTGCAGCACTATGCCCTTTTGTTTTTGCTTAAAACTACTTCTAGACTCCAAGAGAAGTTTGGGGCCCTACTTTCAGTACTCCAATAAGAGAGCTGTCTTGAGCCTGGTATGAAACAACAGAAATATCGTATAGCTGAAAGATAATTCTTCTTACTACACAGGTTTCCTAGAACAGGACGGGCCTAGGAATATTTCTCCCTCTTAACCCAAGTCTAAGACTGGCCATTCATTCCACCAATATTGGCTGAGCACTTGCTACATACAAGGCATTATGCTAGGCATCCATGGGGGATATAAAGGTTCACAAAACACAGTTCTAGGCCTCTCGGAGTTGACGATAAAATAATCTGGCCCAATTAGACGCCTCATAGGAGAAAATAAACGACTGAAGCAAGTGTTAGGATGCTAACAGCATAGGGACAACCCACACCTTCTGAACCTTACATAGGAGCTCTTTCTCTTTAACCCAAACCTGGCCAAATTCCTCTCCTTATTCCTGCTCCAAGTTCCTCCCTCCCTCCTTTTCCTCCCTTGGCCTGCCCGCAGGTCTGGAGCAGATTCGTTCTTCCCAAGTCCCCAGGCGCCGGCACTACCCGGGCTTCAATCCTGCAACAGGAAACTGTGGCCTCGCCAGGTGCGAAGGCTGAAAACCAGAGACCCTGCAGAACTGTAACACAGTGACCTGGTGCTTAGGTTGGCCCCACTTACCAGAATCTGTTTTTGCTGTGTGTGCTCCTCCATCTTCTGCTTCATGCTCTCTTTCCGTTGCTGTCGAGGGAGTTTCTCCACCTCATTCTTCACCTGCAGGAAAGATGACAATGACCTTTCAGTAAGATAAGCTAGCGTCGACCACTTCCCTAATGAAATCTGTTCCAGGTAAGGAAACTCCCTTTACTAAAGCAGATCAGCAACTGCTCTATTGCTAGTCTCAGCGCAACGGCCGTGTGAGGTGGACAGTGCAAACGTTATCATCCCCATTTCAAAGATGAGGAAGACTCATCTTTGATGAGAACCACCAAATCCTGATCATCTGGCTCAGAAAGGTTGAGGAACTTGCTCATAGTCACACAGCCATTAAATATGAGAACCAGGATTTGAAGCCAGGTCTTTCCTGACTCCAAACTCAGTGTTCTTTCGGTTACTACACAGCACCTCACTTCACAGTTTATTGCTAAGGAATGAGCGACAAGAGACTTGCCCAAACATACAAATGACCTTCCTCATCCCCTTTGTGAAGGGTTTCCCTTGTCTCCAGTTTTGTAGGACAGTGCAAATTTGGGTCAATCAAAAAACAAGTATTAAATGCCCCATCATGTGCCAGGCACTATGCTAGACACTGGAGATATAGTAACAAAAATGAATAGTCCCTACCTTCAAGGAACTCAAATTTTACCAAAGAAAAAATAGCAAAAAAAAAAAATTTTTTTTTAATTAAAAAAAAAAGCCAACACAAACATATATAACTCTATACCAAATAGATAGAAAATAAAGATAACTTCGGGGGGTGGCACTGGTAGCTGGGGGGGGCTCTGAAAAGGCCTCAAGTAGGAAATGTCACTTGAACTGAGCTCTGAAGGAAGCTCAAGATTCTAAGAGACAGAGGGAAGGAGGGCGGGCGTTCCAGGCGTGGGGTAGGGAAATGGAATGTCATGTGTGAGCTCAGGGCAAGGAGAAGGTCAGTTTAGCTGGATCACAGAGTGCATTTAGAGGAGGAGGGAAGGGGGATGGAATAAGCATAACCTACTATGTGCCAGGCCCTGTTAAGTGCTTTTTTACAAGCATTATTTCATTTGAGAGTAATCTCAAATTATCTCAATTGAGAGTAACGTATAATAAACCTGGGGAAAAAAGGTCAGAGGCAGGTTATGAACAAATGTAAACAGCAAACAGGGGTTTGTGTTTTATCCAAGGAGAAACGGGAAATTACCCACCGAGTGGAAGAGGGGCACAGTCAGACCTGTGTTTAGGAATCACTTTAGCAGCTGTGTGGAGAATGGCTTCTGTCCTTGGGTGGTCATTCCCAGAAGTCTCCAGTTACCTAGAAAGCTTGAAGAATCTGGGCACCAAAAACCACTAAAATGAAGGGGACAGTGTCTACCTGGTCTGCCGTGTAATGTCCAGAATTCAGCAACCATCCTACTCACATCTAGACATGCAGAAGGTCATCTGCCCCTGGCTGCTGCTTTTTTTTTTTATTCTTATTGATGCTTTTGTGTGTGTGTTTTAATACTGTTGTCACTTCCAAAATATAGCACTCTCCCTTGTAACAAATAGGTCACTTAAGCAAACCAGGCCTACATATGGACTATGTCTGACATCATCTGTCTTGTTCTATGCCCATAGTCTTCCCATTTCACGCCCAGCTCTCGACCAAGATACTTCTGAACTCCTTCAGACCAGTTCCTGGGACGTCTATTAGGCCTAGCACAGGGCCTGGTACATAGGAGGTGGTTAATAAATGCTTGTTTACTTCTTTCCTTCCTTTCTACTAAGCCTTCAAAACCTTCTCTTCTCCTTAGGGGTTAGAGGGGCACCATTGCTTTCCTCGATCACTGAAGGTGGTAGTATGAGAGAAAAGGCAGTGGCCCCTAGCTACTCCTTCAGCATGTTTATAGGAAAGACCAAAGAAAGAAAATTATTCCCCAGGGAAGGCCTGAGTGGCTGTTCATGTGCATGTGTGTGAGTGCAGTAACAGATAAATCTTTCCTCTAATCACCACTGCCCATGTTAAATGCAGCCTTCATCCTCTTTTGCCTCTCTCTGCTCCCTGAGAGCCGTCTCCCACAGTATTTCCACAGTCTGCAGGGCTCAGTCACAGGTCTTTCAGGAGCCCCTGTCAGACTGGGCTGCCTTAAACATTAGATACATGTAAAAAAGCAACTTCAAATTTCAAAATCCCCGAGTTGTCTCAACATTCATTGATCATTGCTGGAAACCAATGCCCAGCAACCTAAGAGGTCACACCGGACCAACTCCACTTCTGGGTTCCTGCCCATAGGTTTGCCTCTCCCTACTCAGGTTCCATCTACCCTTGCCAAGACTGCCGGCAACCTGATACCATTGCCTGCTCCACCCACCCACCAATCCAGTTTCCCCAGGGTTGCTACAAGAGGAATAGGGGAAATAATAGAGAGAGCATTGTTAGGGAATAGTAGCAGGAACCAGATGGAGTCTTGCATCTGCCAGCTCTTACATGATAGCCCTTCTAAACAAAAGTAACACGACTGCCCCACCAACAGGCAGGTATGCACTCACATTCCTTTTCTAGGAGAAGTGGTGAATTGGCACCAAGTCATCTCACCTAATCTACTCTGAAACCACCCACACCCTAAGTCTGTAAGATGATTGGCTGGGGCTGAGGTATATGAGTGTTCAGCTGCTATACCATGGGTGGGGAACCTGCAGCCTTCTAGGTCCTTGGGCGGGGCCTTTTGACTGAGTCCAAGTTTTACAGAACAAATCCTTTTATTAAGGGGATTTGTTCTATGGAGTTTGGATTCAAAGGGCAGTACTTGAGGACCTAGAGGGCCACATGTGGCCTTGAGGCCACAGGTTCCCCACCCCTATGCTATACTCTAGCTAGTTCTTACTGCTATTTCCTAAGGATTCTTCCTGCCTTGGTCTCCCCCATAACCTTGGCACCAGGCACAGCAGCCTATAGCCCCAGGACAGCCTAAGAATACCTAACTCAGATCTCATGAACACTGGACCGCAACCAGATGAACTAATGATAGAAAAAAATGAAACCAGGAAAGGAATTTTAGTGGACATGGGCATGATGGCAGCAGGGGAAGGTCCACGTGGGTGACAAGTGATATTGTTTGATACTTTGTGACTCTAGAGATCCCCTAATAGGATCACAGGATTGAGAGATGAAAAAGACTTTGGAAATCACCCAGTGTCCCCTGCCCCCTACCCACACCTACACCCACATACACTTCACAGCAAGGAAACTGAACCTCGGAATGTGTGAGGCAGTGGGAAAAAGCACTGGCTTTAGAGCCAGTGGTCCTGGGTTCAAATCCCAGTTCTGCCGCATGTAACATGCATGACTATGGACATGTCAATCTGATCCTCAGTTCCCTCTTTTGACGAGTCAGACTTGGTGGACTCTAGGGTTCTAGCTCTAAAGCTTTGATTCTATGAATTCTTCTGCATATGAACTTAATTTGTTCCTTGACAGGTTCCAAAAGCCACTGCTGATGGTGGGACAATGATTCACGGCCCCCAGAGCTAAGTCAGAGTGGACCTTGGGGAAAACCTGAGCCCAGGGAAGACAAAGGGCTTGGCCAAGGTCATGTAAGCGGTAGGATGGGAGGTGGGATTGGAATCCAGACCTTCCAACTCCAAAATGTATGCCAGTTCTATCTGTGTGTTTCAATCTAAGGCCCTAAAATACTAAATACAGTGAACCATGGTGTCCCCACACAAATAAACTTCAATGTAATTGCCCTGTTCTACTTGTACTTTTGAATCTAAGGCCATATATTCAATGCCAAGTACAACGGACCATGGTCTCTGCCCACACAACTCCAACGTACATGCCCTGTTCTACCTGTGCATCTAAATTTAACGCCCTAAACCCAGTACCAAGTACGATGGACCACAGTGTATACCCTAGTAAATTCCAAAGTAATTGCACCATTATACCTGTGCATCTAAATTTAAAGCCCTAAACCCAGCACCAAGAACCACAGACTATAGTCCCTCTACACAAGTAAACTACCCTAACTCCTTCCCTGTCCCAAGATACCATGTTGCTAGGCTCTGGGGACCAAAATGGGGGATGAAGGGTTGGTAGACAGTAGCAGGATGTGAGCTGGGGAACCGACAACAGCAGGACGCTGAGATTATGGGATATATGAGAAAGACCAAAAGGAAACGCCTTCTCTGAGCCTCCTCTCCAGCCAGCTGGAGAGCTCATTGACAATGGCTCAGCAGCCCAAGGGCCTAATCTTTCTTTCCCAGAGGAGAGCTCTGGAGGTTGCAGACTTCCTCTTCTATTTGGAGGTTGGAGAGGATTTTCTTCTTCCTTACTCCCATTTTATAAATACCATGGCTGTGTATGACCAGTCTCAAATTAATTACATCACTATTCATAGGAAGGAGGTAGTTAGCACATTTAGAAAGGGGATTTAAGCACCACCACCAACTGGCCTGGTAACAAAAAGCTAAGGCAAACCCAACTGATCACTTTGCCGAAATCAAACATCACTCTGATCAGCAAACAAACTCTAAGGAAGTTAGTTGCCAACAAGTAAATAAATAAACTCTAAAGCCAAGAACAGAAATGTCAACACAGGTTTTCATACTGATATAGACTTCACCGAGTATTAGAGGCAAGATCATAGAATGGTGAAAAACAAAAACACAGGACCAGGAGTCCAAGGGCCTCAGTTCAAATCCTGACTCTGCCATTTACTATCAGTGTGATCTCAGGGAGACCCTTTATCCCACTCTGGGCCTCAGTCTCCTTATCTATAAAATGAGGATGGACATGCAGACAGAAAGAACTATAATACCTGGTGGCCATCTGTTCCCAAGTTAAGTCAGCAAACATTTATAAGCATTTACAGTGCTAGGCACTGTGCCAAGTGCTGGGCATACAAAGAAGGACCAAAACAGCCCCTGCCTTCAAAGATCTTGCATTCTAATGGGGGAGACAATATGCAAACAACTAGCTACATACTTGATAAATACAGGGTATATGGAGGCACTCTCTGAGGGAAGGCACAGGCAGAGAGAAGGGTTGGGAAGAAGGTGGGGTTTCAGCTGAGACTTGAAGGAATCCAGGAAGCTGTGGGAACCAGAAGGGAGATGAGAAGGGAGAGCATTCCAGGCATGGAGAATCCCCAACAAAAAGGCACAGGAATCCAGGATGGAGTGAAGTGTGTGAGGAACAGAGAGGACACCGGTGTGGCTGGATCACAGAGTCCATGGAAGGAAGGACAGTGAAAGAAGACTGGAGGAAGGGGCCAAGTGCAAAGGGCTTTGAAGGCCAAACAAAGGAGTTATATTTGATCCTGGAGGTAAAAGAGAACCACCAGAGTTTATTCTACCATGTTGCCTTATCTCATATTCAGACAACTTGGGTTCTCAGAAAATAGCAGCTTTCTTTATCCAAGACTTCAGCATCTGTTTACCTTTGTCCACCTCAATATGAAAAAGAACGGTGCCTAATGCGTGGGTTCTCAGCTTTTTCTGTGTCACAAACCTCTTTAGCAGTCTGGTGAAGCTTGTGGTCCTCTTTTCAAATAATGTTTTTCTGCCTGCATTCATAATCGAAGGAATTGCTAAACTTTAGCTACGGGTTAATGAACATAAAGATGTAATTTATTTTTCTCATTCAAGTATCCAGACCCTGTGAAATCTATTCAAGGGTTCTGTAGATCTCAGGCTAAGAATCCCTACCCTGAGATCTGAAGAGAGGTGCCATTAAGAAGATGACTATTTTTATTTTTTATTCTTTAAGTTTTATTTTAAGTTTATTTTATTTTAAGTTTATTATTCTTGCTGACTTTCTACCCTGTTGAAGGAGTGTCCATACTAGGTAACCACTCCAGTCTGTTTCCAATCTCTGCTTCTGCAGAAGCTGGGGATTTATGGTGCATGGCAGAATCAGACGGATTCCCAAAAGGGTCTAGTAAGAAAAAAGGCTGGAGAAGAACTTGTTTTAATGTAAGGGATCACCTGCCATCTTGGATCAATCCTTGTTGCTCATCCATTCTTTACCATAGGGGCTTCTGAAATTGAATGTGGTCAAGATTCGCATAAAGTCATCTGGCTCAGGATCCAGAGACCACAGAACTAAAGTTGGAAGGGACCTTAAGTGGTCATCGAGTCTAGCCCACTCATTTTACAATGAGGAAACTGAGACCCAGAGAGTTAACATAAGGTCACAGTGGTGGGATTTGAATATAGATCCTCTTAACTCCAAATCCAGGGTTTTTTACACAATATTACATAGCCTCTATAATCCTGACCCATCTTTCTTCATCTCAGCAGTATGACTAAGGTGAGGCCAATATGGCACTGAATCGAAGGGAAGCAAAGGAGAAGGGAAAGGCATAAGCATTAATAGAGTGTCTACTATGTACCAACCACTGTGCTATGTGCTTTTTATAAATATAATTTCATTTGATCCTCACCACAAACCTGAAAGGTAGATACTATTGTTGTTATCCCCATTTTTATAGTTGAGGAAACTAAGGCAGACAGAGGTTAAGTGACTTGCCCAGAGTTACACAGCTAAGAAATATATGAGCCTGGATTTTAATTCAGGTCTTCCCTACTCCAGGCCCAACACTCTATCCACCATGTGCATCCCCCTCTGGACCAGCAATTACTCCCCATCTCATCCCCACAACTTAAGACTTGAGAACCTTTCACCCTTCAAAACCCATTCCCAAAATCCATTCAAATCCCAAACCCAAAAACCATTCAAAACCCAAAGGAGCACCCCTTCTCCACTAGATTCAGCCTTGTGGCATGTCTGAAGGAGGTAGGGGGCGAGAGAACAGGTAAGTCAGCAATCTGAAGGCTGCCACGTATACCTGGGAGGCCTGAACTAGGACCAGGAATCTGCCCCTGACTCTACCTCCTTCTTCTTCATCTTGAGCTGCTCCTGGAACTTAGCGTACTCCCGCTCCTGCTCAGTCCGGATCCTCTTCGCCTCCTCCCGCCGGCGGAGTGAGTGGTCCTGCTCCATCTTCTCAACCTGCTGTTTCTGCTGCCGCTCCAGATTCTCCAGTTCTGTGTCATAGAATTTCTTCTTGGCCTGGGCAGAGAGAGACAAGGACAATCTCACAGTTTACCAGACTCTTCTGACCACTTTGTAACAGGCAGAGGCGAGAGCCTTATAAGCTATGCTGACTTAGACCTGGGTTCAAGTCATGGTTCTCTCTCCAGGAAACACTCATGGTTCAAGAAGTCAGCCTTCCCAGTTCTCCCGGGCTGTGTTCCAGCACAGCCCTGACCCCTCTCCTGGCTTCTGTCCTCATCAACCCCAAAAGAGGAAAGGGGAGGGCTGGCATTGGTTTCCATTTTCAGCAGGAAAGGGACAAGACTAAAAGAGAAGTCAACAATGTTTCCAGGGTGGTAGGCCAAGGCTTCCTTTATTTACTCCCTCATACAAAGTTTAAACCCATAAAGAAGGGCAAGTATCCCTGGGAGGAACAATCAGCATCCTCATACTGGGGCCTGTCAGGAGGAGGGGTCATTCCAGCCACGCCTCTGATGGGAACAGCCACTAGATTATCAGCTCTATTTTTGTCCATCAAAAACGGTGTAGTGGAAAGAACCTCATACCTGGAATCAGAGGACTGGGTTAAATTCCACCTTTGCTTCTTACAACCTGTGTTGACCTTAAGCTTAACCTCTCTGGGCCTCTTTTTCTTCATTTGTAAAATTACAGGGTTGGCCTGGATGACCTATATGGTGACTTCCAGCTGTAAATCTATACTCCCATGATCCTTTCAGTCTAGAAAACTTTTGCCAAGAGCTTCCTATTCAAATACAAATATCCCTGGGGAAAGTCATACCCTTATCAAATAAGGCATTATTTCTGAGAATAAATGCTTTTCTTTCAGTTATTCATTCATTAAATATGTGTGTACATGTATGTACATGGAGAAGGGGCGGGGGAAAAGAAGGGAGGGAGGGAAGAGGGGGACAGAGGAGGACAGAGGAGGGACAGAGGGAGGGGAGAAAGGAAGGGAGGGAGAGAGGGGGGAGAGAAAGAAGGAGCAGAGGGGAAAGGGAGGAGAGGGGGATGAAGAGAGGGAGGAGGAGGTGGAGGAATTAGCTGAGAATGGGACACAGAAGAGAGGCATACATGCTGGAAAAATACTGGTATAACAATACATTTGAAGAGACTGTTCATGTGTCACAGTGCTGGTATCACTGTAGATGATCATATTTGGTCTAATGTGACCTTCTCTTCTTTTCAGACCAAAGGTTAATGTTCTCCAGGTGCCTGCAGTGGTCCAGGAAATGCTGCTTTCATGCTCTGGGCTGTCCTATCAGTTTTTTCAATTGGGCTGTTTCTAAGAAAAGATAAAGTTAGTGAACCCTTTCCCCACTCACATTTATTTCTTGCTCAAAGCGTCTCTGCATCTGATCCAGCTGCAGCTCATGTTTGCTGGTCAGCTGGGTCTGGTTACGGTGCTCCTCCTTCTGGAGCAGACGCAACTCTCGGAGCTCTTGGCGCCTGAAGGGTTGAAACAGGAAAGAAGGAGAAGAGGAAGGGAAAGAAAGGAAAGGAAAAGAGAGGAAAGGAGGAAAGGAAGACAGGAAGGAGGAGGGGAGGGAAGAAGAAAGAGAGAAGGAGGGAGAAAGTAGGGGAAGAAAGGAGGGAGGGAGAAAAGAAAGGTGGGAAGAAGACAGGGAAGAAAAGGAGGGAGAAAGGAGGCATTTATTAAGTACTTACTATGCTAAGCACTGTGCTAAGCATGGCAACCAAAATCATCCAATTGGCCCTATGTGGGGCAAGCATTGTAGGTGAAGTATTTTTCACACACAGGGAAAGCCTGAACTAACATGGTAAGATGCAGAAACTGCATTACATAGGGCATTGAAAGCCTGGTGTGGTAGAAAGAACAACGGATGTGGGGTGGGAAAATCTGAGGGTCAGCTCTGCCACTAAAGTGACCTTACCTCTCTGAACGTGACTCCTTACTTTTAAAATGAACATAGAAGGTGCAAGTAAATGGGATCTCCAAGCTCATTTTCTGCTTCACTATTCTATGATTCTGGGAATCCTGTTAAAGGCATCTGCTTTGTAAGGGGCATTTCTTGGTAATTGAATAAAGCTGACTGAATTAGAAGCAGGTTAACTCCCTCAAGGGAAATGTTTTATTAATCCTTAAATCCTGATAAGCTCTCACAAAGACTTAATCAGAATCTCTCCTCCTCACAATGCCTCAGTTGGTCTCACCAAGTTAATTCAGCCTACAGGATTTACCTAAAAGTTCCAATCTCCTTTTTCCATATCCCAAGGCTCTGTAATTTATAATGTTAACTAACCTCAGAATGCCTTCCAACCAGTGGCTGAGAAGATACCCCATACTTAACCCATCTCAAATCTCCATGTAACTTTCAAAGGCAGGTTCTAGAATTTCTGGACTCACCAAGCTTGCCACTTGAGTCTAGATGCCAAGCTTCTCCTCTGTCTAGGAGGAGGAACGTATGATGGCCCAAAAGCAGGAAAGGCAAGATACCAATGTCACCTAACCTAACTTCCCTACAGGAGGATGGGCATGATGTTTTTGGAAGAACGGATGAAAGGCAATGAATCTAAAAGACTAGAGATGAGAAATCCAGAAGTATCTCTATATCTCTGTCTTTAAAACAACAGCAATATCATACTGTTCAGGGTCCTGGCATTGGAAAGAACACTTAATGGGGGAAGCTAAGAAGGGTTTAGCCACATTTCAAGACAAGTACTGACCACCAGCATTACAGCTACAGGCACCCAAATGTCACAGGAGACTGACTCCCCCTCTCCCTCTTTCCCCTCCCCTCCTCTTCTTTTCTCTCTCTTTCCCTCTCCCCCCCTCCCCCTCCCTCTCTCTCTCCCCTCCCTCTCTCTCTCCCTCTCCCCCCCTTTCCCCCTCCCTCTCTCCCTACCTCAATCTTTCTCTCTCCTCTCCCTCTCCCTCTCCCCCCTCTCTCCCTCTCTCTCTCTCTCTCCCTCCCCCTCTCTCTCTCTCCTCTCCTCTCCTCTTCTCTCTCTCTCTCTTTCTCTCTCACTCTCTCCCCCCTCTCTCCCTCTCTCCCTCTCTCAGCTCTGCCTCAGACCCTAGCTACTCAATGCCCTTCATAATTTAAGGGAAATTCAACCTCACAGACCACAAGTAAGCAGAAAAAAAAAGAAAGAAAGAAAGAAAGAAAGAAAAAGGACTCCTTCTTAACAAGTGCCCTGCTCTTCACCTCAGTGAAATCTCATCTATACTACCTGAGCAGAACACAACTTCTCTGTTCATGCAGAGGAGCTCAGCCCAGTCCTGAGGCCAAAGGGCACTCACTAAATAAGACATCACAGAGCTAAAATTCCAGCTTATGAAACCTGAGCTACTTTTGGGTGGAGGTAACATTAACAGGGGATATAGAATAAATTGAGCTCTTTAAAGTACTACTGAGAAGGTGTTTCTTTCTCCCTACAGAGCCTGAGCCCATCCCAAGGGACCAGCTGAACAGAAAACAGCCTAATCCAAAGAAGGCTTTGCCTAGTAGGTGGGACACCAGGAGGTTTTCACAGGGAAGCAGATATCTATCCAGAATTAACTCCCAAGTCTCTATAGCTGAGGGAGAACGCTGACATACACAGTTAAATTTGTCTTTGAAATGAGTCTTGTATTTATTTAAACTGCAGTATACCTTCTTCCTTTTCCCCCACTGAGCAGAGGCACACTCTCACCATCCCCTTGCCGAAAGGCTCTTGACTAGGCTCTCTTCGATTTTTTCTGAGTGATCACTTCCACTCCCTGAACTTCAAGGATCACCACCAGATGGAAGACTTCTAAATCTCTCTCCAAAACCAACCCTAACCCCTCCTTAGTGGAAAAAGTGAGGGATTTGGACTCAGGAGAGACCTAAATTTGAATTCTCTCTCTGACAGTTACCAACTGTGTAGATATAGACAAACCATTTGCCCTCTCAGAGCTTCAATTTCTTTATCTGTAAAATGGGAATGATAATAGTACCTACTTTGCAGGGTTTGGGAAAGAATCAAAGGAGACACCACAGGTAAAGTGCTTTGCAAACCTCCAACATTATTTCAATGTCAGCTCCTCCTCCTCTTCCTCTCCCCCCCAGAAGCAGGTCCATTTTTCCTATAGCCTACAAAAACCTCTAGCTGGATGCCCCACTGACTTCCCAAATTCAGCATGTCTAAAGCTGACCTACCCTCTTTCCATCCCAAACTATGTTCTCCCCACTTCCCTGTTTCTGCTGATGGTTCTGTCATTCTTCTAGTCACCTAAGCTTCAAACCCCAAAGTCCTCTTTGATTCTTTATCCCCCATATTTGATCCATTACCAAGGCTCATCATTCTGTCTCTATAATGTCACTCAAAAAAAATTCTCTTCATGGTTATTATTACTGCTGATAACAATAATAGCTCACATTTACATAGTGCTCTAAGATTTACAAAGCACTTTTTGGCAGCTAGGTGGTACAGTAGACAGAGTACCAGGCCTGGAGTCAGAAAAATTTGAGTTCAGATCTGGCCTCGGATATTTACTAGTTGTGAGGCCCTGGACGAGTCATTTGTGTCTGCCTCAGTTTTATCAACTGCAAAATGAAGATAATAACACTTACGTCCCAGGGCTGTTGTGAGGATTAAATGGGATAATATAAAGCAATTAGCATAGTGCCTGGCACCTCGGAGGCACTTTAATAAGTGTTTGTACCCTTTCCCTTTTTTACATACATTTTCTCACTTGGTGTTCACAGAAACCCTGTGAGGTAGGTAAATAATTATCCTGATTTTATAAATAATGAAACGAAGGTTAAAAGAGGTTAAAAGAACTATCCAGCATCACACAGGTAGAAAGTGTGTAAGACAGGTTTTGAGCCCAGGCCCCTGACACTGCCTCTTCTCAGTCTGATCTGAGAAGCTAATCTGTGGGGTGACTTTATTTTAGAAGGCAGCCCAAATTTCCCCATCCTCATCCCAATCCTTTCTCTCTAAAGAAGAAATAATCCAACTACGCTCCATGGCTGCTGCTCCAATTTAAAAAACGTTGTCTGCTTGCCTGAGAAACCTCATCTCTTCATCTTTCTTCTCATCTTCACTGATGATCTTGGACGTGGTGATGCTCACCTCCACGCCATCCACAACAAACTTTCGGGTGCGCTTCAGGGTTTTGTTGTGCAACCTGGATTCCTGGCCAAAGAAAGAATGAAAGGTAAAACTTACAAATTCAACTAAGAATAAAAGAACCATATCCTAAATCCCTAACACAAACCCTTACACTTTTTATTCACAGAATAAGTGCTTATTGACTTGTGGTGAACGGACTCATTTTTCGGCCAACTCAGTATTCCATCGCTTACATGGACACAAAGAAATCATTTTTAAGGTCATAGTTCTCTTCCTGAATGTTAACTTCAAAAGTTAAGAGATGCTCTGTCCTCCACAAATATTCCTAGTTTGCCTTGACAACTCAGGTTTAAAACCTGATTTTCTGTCCATTTCCTTTCTTCTAGTACTTATGCCTATTTTGTCACCAAGCCTATTTGATTCTGCCTTTGAAAGGTGTCCTGTCTTGTTCTCTTTCTTTCCAATTTTATTGCCACCATCCTATTCCATGCTCTGTCCCCCACTCTGGGCTGCCCCAGAATGTGAACAAAGTCACAGATCTTAGTCCTGGAAATTCATCTAGTCCAACCTTGTCACTTTACAGATGAGGAAGCTGAGGCTCAGAGAAATGAAGTGACTTGTCCAAGGCCACTCAGCTAATATGTAAGACCCAAGTCCAATGCTCTTTCCATTTATACCACATCATCATCTGGATTAAAGCAACAACCTTCTTGACTATAGTCTCTCTTTTTTCTAATCTACTTGGCAAACCAATAGCAGGCTAATGGCACAATCTTTCATCATACCACTCCTTTGCTGAAGAGACTATAGTGATGCTTTATTGCCCACTATATCATGTTTAGCCCTTTCTCCATGGGTTTCTGGACCCACCATGATCTGACCCTACCCTGGCTCTCCAATTTCATTTTCCAGTGCAACCCAACATAGAAACTCTAGCTCTAATCAGATCTAATCTAATCTAGCTCTAATCAAATCTTACCAGCTGTACGACCCTTAGGCAAGTCATTTAACCCTGTTGGCCTCAGTTTTCTCATCTAGCATCTTTACCTAGAAAACCCTAAATGGGGTCATAGACAGTCAGCCACAACTGAAGTGACTCAACAACAATTGGATTCCCTAAATCACTCCTCATAGAAGCTATTCCAATCTCTTCTCTCTTCACACTACTGATCTCTTTCAACTGAGGATCTCACCTCTTAATTTAAGAAGAAGAAGAAGCAAACAGTGCTCATTGATTCTTCCATGCCATAAGTATCCCTAACCTGTTATCCATCCTTTAGGATCCAGCTCAAGTCCCACATGGTCCATGAACATGCTGACCTTATTTTTCAAACCAAAAATTAGGACAAACAGTTTAATAAAAGGTACCCCCTCTGTGAAGCTTCAAAAAAAAAAAAGTGGTTTTTCTTTTCTTAAAATCAGGTCACCATGTCCATATATTCTTCCTTGACTATTCTAAACCCTCATTAGGGTCCAGGGCCTGGACATAATTCCACACAGTTATATAATGGCTTGTATTATTTAGTGGGTTATCACCAAAAGTAAGGGATAACTAATGAGAACCAACATACTTCACTAGTATACTCACAAAACAGGGAAGGAAACTCTGTCCCCATCCCCAGCAGGGTGGGTGGACTAATTTCTCTAAAGTGAACCAAAAGGAACATTTGGTCGAGAGACACACAAAAGGAGCAGGCTTGGAAGGGCTATGATCTATACCATTGGAAGGAATACCCACATTAATGAGAGCAATGTTTGGTGATGATTTCATTGTTTTAATCTTGTTTATTCATATAAATTGTAAGCTTTTGAAGGCAGGGTCCAGCAGTGTCTGATACTACTTCTGTATTCCCAGCATATAGCCAGTGCTACTCAATTGGTTGTTGATCATAGATGTCATCTATGATTTTAAATTTTTCAAAAAGGTATTTATATTTCCAGTCAACTAGCATTTATTAAGTACCTGCTATATACCAGCTACTGCGCTAAGGATACAAAAAAAGGCAAAAATCAGTTCATGCTTTCGAGGAGCTCACAGTCTAATGGAGGATACAGTATGCAAACAACTATGTACAAATAAGATCTACACAGCATAAATTTCAGGTGGTCTCAGAGGGAAGGAACTAACATAAAAGAGGGCTGAGAAAGGCTTCTTACAGCACATGGGACTTTGGCCATAGGATATAAATTTGCTACATGCCATGTGAAGTAATATTTTTTTCTATTTTTCTTGAACTTAAGATTTTTAAGGAAATAGGGATGGTTCCCTGATTCTAATATGTTGGAATTTGGTAGAAAAATCTGTGCTTGCCCCATCCATTCAATTTTGCAAAGCATAGTGCTAGGTGCTGAAGATACCTAGAGACAAACAACCAGCTTTCAAGGAGCTTACATTCTAATTAAAGGATACTAGGAGTGCTCAGATAAATGAATACAAGACAACAAGAAGAGAGAGAGAACACAAACAGCCAAGGCATAAAGAAGGTCCTATTCAGGAAGGTGGCATTTGAGCTGAATCTTGAAGGAAGAGAAGAGACCTATGAGGGAGTGCATTCCAGGCAGGGGTGATCACTTATGGAAAAGCATAAAGAAGGGGAGATGGAATGACAAGTTGGGGAAACAATAAGTTAGACTAGTTTGGCTGAAATACAGAATGTGTGAACGGAAGTATAGGAAGTAAGTCTAGAAAGATAAGGTGGAGCCAGATTATGATAAATGTGATTAATGCTAAGCTTTGGATTGTGTGTTTCAGCACTGAAGATTCTTGAAAAAGGCAGTGTTGTGGTCAGTTGTGTGCTTTAGGAAGATTATTTTGGCCAGGAGGCAGAAGATGAATTGGAGAGGAGATATGAGGCCCCTCAAGTTTTTATGTACCCCTGAGTATAGACTCCCTCCCAACCTCTATACTTCTGGTCTAAAGACTTTTTCAATTGCTTGACCTAGGGTAAACAGTAGCTTAGAAGCCAGATCAAGTATGTGTCAATATAGGAAATGATGGAGAAAGGGAATGAGGTCAACCATTTGCTACTCTAGTCAATGCTCCTACCTTCCAGAAAGAAGAAAGAAAATCACTGCAGGCTCAACCTGAAAGGGAGAACAGCCTGATGGTTCTGTGCTGCTCCCTCCACTCTGACACAATGCAGCATCCCAGCAGGCAGTTGCCAGTGGAAGCAATTTCAGTTCTCATTCAATTAACCACATGTGGATTATCCACTTTTTACTTCATCCTCACCATTTGGCACACTCAGCTCTTTTCCTATACTACCTAGCAAGTGTGGACTCTGGGAATGCAAAGTCATTATTACCTAATTTATGCCAAATGGAATGAGGCTGGTAAATTGACTACCCGTAAGAAGCCTCTGAATACACTCCAAGGCTAAATCCAAATGGCTTTTATATTATCTGTGGTTCTGGTTTATTTGTACTACTGCTCCTCTTAGAATGATCTAGTAATCAAAGGTTAACTATAAATAAAAGTTCTTGTTTCCTCAAGCCCAGAAACATTAGTTTGTCTTTTTGGAAATCTAAGAAGCAAACCCATTTCTCTTCTAATTTCTTCCCAACCCCCATCAATGGGATCAGAAACATCCCTCAAAGGAGGATGAAAGAGCAGACAGAGAATTATGTTTTCCTTCTCATTGTATCTGGTTTATGTATAAGTTAATCATGAGAATACACCACATGGCCTTCACTATAATGTAAAAAGACTGTTGGCTAAATGCCTAGAAGTCAAGTCAGGAAATTCTGCCCAAGTCTCAGAGTTCTGAACCAGATTCCAGAATTTAGTTCCAGAGACATTTTCAAGGTCAAGGTAACCAAAGAGACTGACAAGTTTTACAAGAGTAGACACTCCAACAAAGGAGAAGATGCATCATGGGAAGGGGAAAAGAGGATGGGAAGAGCACCTTTAAAGGAAAATCATGGATCTCAAGATAGCAGGGACCTCAAATGTCATCTAGTGTAACCTTCCTCATTTTACAGGTGAAAAAACTGAAGTTCAATGACTTCAACAATGTCATGAAGGTGCCATGGCAGAGAAGAAATTTGAATTTGGAATCTCTGACTCTAAATCCTGCACTGCAGACTCTCTGGGCCCTTAATCAAGGGCCAACATCCAAGTGTCAGTGAAAGTCCTATCCATCATCAATCAATCAACCAATCAATCAATCAAAGCAATGAACATTACAGATATTTTCAGAATTTTTCAATGTATTGATCAGTTTTGCTGATTTTTTTTCCCTTTTCCTCTTTCCTTTTCTTTAAAAAATATTATTTGTTGTAAGGGATGACTCTCTGAGAAGGGAAGTAGGAGAGATCCTGGGACAAAGTCAAATGATATATAAAACAAGAGATTCTCAGCAGAAATTTATTTATTTATTTATTCATTCATTCATTTATTTATTTATTTATTGGCAGTTGGGGTCAAGTGACTTGCCCAGGGTCACACAGCTATTAAGTGTCACGTGTTTGGTCTGAAGCCGGATTTGAACTCAGGTCCTCCAGACTTCAGGGCCAGTGCTCTATCTACTGCACCACCTAGCTGCCCCCCAGAAATTTATTTTTAAAAGAAAGAAATTAAGATGGAAAGTAGTCAAGTGACTTGCTTTAGTCCACATAGCTAGTGTCTGCAGGAGATATGAATCCAGGTCTTCTTAATACTGACCACCTTACCATACTACCTTAATAACTAGTTGTTTAATTGGATGGCAATGACCTGCGACTGTAAGTGTTAGACTGTTGGTGACAGTTCTGTCCTACACTCAAACTTGCCTTCCACTGTAAACACATTTCCCAAATTCAACTGTGAATGGTGTGGTGGAAAGGCTTGGATATGAAATTGGAGGCCTTGCTTTCAAAGCTCAGCTCTGCTTACTACGTCGGTGACTTTGGGTAAATTACTTCACCTTTCTAGGACTTAGTTTCTTCTTCTGTTCAGTGATGGGGATGGACTAAATCACGGGTGTCCACCTTACATAGAAGCAGATCCCCTGCAGCTGCATATAGACTTAGAAAACCACAAATTGACATTATCTGTATTGTATTTGCTGTTGTTTGTGTTGTTGCTGTTGTTGTTAAACATTTCCCAATTTTCATACTGGTTTGGTTGCACTTGGGAGTTTTGCTCCCAGAACTGAAAGAGTGCAGAGCAGGCCCATGATTTTGGTACCTCTGGACTAAATGACCACTAAGGTCCCTTCCAAGTCAAAATCTAGGGTCTGCTTCCATACTTGGGTCCACTTCATTTCGCCTGTGTCCTTTTTTGGTCTACCCACCGCTCCTGCCTCATCAGGTCTCATCAGGTGTCTTCTTCCCTGGATGACCCTGGAATTCCCCTTTTTCCCTGTTACTAATTCTACCTCTTCCTCTTTTGTACAATGCTTCCTTTTCTCTTTTTCTCTTGCCAAATAAAATGCTACCATATTGAATCAAAAAAAGGAAACAAGCAAAAAAACACAGAGAAACAAACAAAACTAAGCTAAGCTTTCAAAAACTGAACAAAGGAAGGATGTTGTTTGAAAACAAACACACCCAAACACATACACACATGCACCAAATAATCTTTAGGGATGCCTCTGGCCAATGGTTTCTTTCCTCTTAGATTTGAAAGACCTCATTAATCTTGACAAGACCTTCCTGGTTCAACTTTGCTGGCACCCCGTAAAGGCCCATATCCATACATACAGAAGTTATCCTTTCTTTCCCTACAAAACAATAAATGTCTAAGATAAAAGGAAAAGAGGAAAGACTGAGTTTGATTACGTACAAGTACAGGCACAGACACTGAACCTCTCTCTGATATCGAGGGCTCTCCGCTTTGTAATGTACTGCAAACCTCAAAGTGGTCTGTGCTAATGTCATTTGCCAAGTTTAGCAGTGGCAAGTATAGGGTGCCTGAATGACTGAAGCCATGGCCTGGAAAGGAATGTTTTTAAATATTCCTCAGAGGAACATGGCAAAAGATGTGTTTCTATCATTTAGTATGTGGCAGAATGGTGTAGGGGATAGGGCACTGGACTTGAGATCAGGAAGACCTGTTTCAAATCCAATCTCAGATGCTCACTAGATGACATAATCTTGGGCTAGATACTCTCTAAGCCTCAGCTGCCACATCTGTAAAATGGCCAAACAATATCTACCTCATAGGTTGTTGTGAGGATCAATTTATATATACTGTATCTGTGTGTATATTTGTGTGTGTGAATAAAGTTCTTTGACTACCTTAAAGCATTATATTAATGCTAGCTCTTAGTATTAGACTTGGTATTGCTTGCTGTCCACTCACCTTCAAGGAGATGGGTATACCACTTGTAGTAACGAGCTAATATATACTTTTGCTAAAGTAATAATACTAATCAAGACACTGAGGGTCAGAGAGTTGCCCTTGGAGTTAGGAAAACCTGGATTCAAGTTTTGCCTCTCATATGCATAGGCTATGTGACCCTGAGCAAGTCCCTTATCCTTTGAGTGCCCCCAAGCTATTCTGTAAGACAAAAGTTGGAGTAGCCACAGATCTAGGGTAGAGGGAGCTTTCTCACAGAGGGTAGTCTTTTCGATTCAATTCAATAAATATTTATTAAGCACCTACTAGTGCCAGGCATAGCTAAAGTGCCTAGGATACAAAATGAGGCAAAAGATAATCCCTGCCCTTAAAGAGACTACAATCTAAATGAGGAGGAAAGAGGGAGAGACCACGTGGAAACAAATATCTACAAAGCAAGCTACATACAAGATAAAGAGATAATTAAAGGGAAGGCTCTGGAATCACTAGAAGTTAGGGAAGGCTTTTTTCTTTTCTTTTGCTAATTATAGAAAAAACCCACCTAATGCTTATATATTTACAATTTACAAAACAGTGAGTATGGATATTGTCCTCATTTTAGAGATAAGAACCTCTTGCCCAGAGGGGTTATGTGACTTTCCCAAGGTCCCACAGCTAATGAGTGGAAGAGCTGGGACTTGAACATAGGTGTTCTGACACCAAGTAAGAGGCAACAGGGGGTGCATAGATGGAATGCTGGACCTGGAGTAAAGAAGACCTGAGTTCAACTCTAATCTCATATATTTATAAGCAGTGTAACCCTAGGCAAGTCACTTAACCTTTGTTTACCTCAATTTGTTTACCTTATTAATGAAATGGATATAATAATAGCCCCTACTCCCTAGAGTCATTGTGAGTATACAATGAGATAATATTTGTAAAGTATCTTACAAACCATAAAGCATTATATAAATTCTAGTTATTACTATTATTATTATTACTGCCAGGTATTGTGAATCTTTCTATTTCTTGTTCAGTTATTTTAGTCATATTGGACTCTTCAAGATTCTACTTGAAGTTTTCTTGGCAAAGATGTTGGAGTGGTTTGCCATTTCCTTCTCTAGCTCATTTTACAGATGGGGAAACTGAGGCAAACAGGGTTAAATGACTTGCCATGGGTCACACAGCCAGATTTAAATCTGAGGCCAGATTTAAACTCAGAAGATGAGTGTTCCTGACTCCAAACCCACCTAGCTGCCTGTCACATTTTACCTTCTTCTACCCAGTAGAAGGTAAGCTTCTTGAAGACACAGACTATTTTGCTTTTTATCTTTGTAGTGCTGGCACCTAGCATAATACTGGCACACAATAGACACCTGATAAATGCTTCTTGAACTGAATTTAATTGTTCATTAAGGAAAACGACTAGTGACAAAGTGAGCCACCTATTAGGCTCTTGGAATTAGACCCTGCAAGTAAACAATGAGAAGGCTTTTACCTCCCTCTGGGTTATACTGGGATCTTAAACCAAACTAGGAACAAAAATCCAGAACAGGATCCCAAAAGTACAATTATATGAATGTAATAACAACAACAACAATAGTAAGTAGCATTTAAAGGATTTGCAAGACACTCAACATATATTATCTCATTTGATCCACATGACTATTATTATCCCCATTATTACAGAAGAGGAAACTTGAGACTGAAAGAGACTAAGTGATTTGCCCATAATCACAGATTATCTGAAGCAAGAAATTTGGGGGGGGGGGCAATTGGGGTTAAGTGACTTGCCCAGGGTCACACAGCTAATAAGTGTCTGAGGCCACATTTGAACTCAGTTCCTCCTGACTCCAAGGTCAGTGCTCTATCCACTGTACCACCTAGCTGCTCCCAAATTCAGGTCTTTCTGATTCCAAATCTGGTACTTTTGTCTACCATACCACCAAATTTTTAAAAATTAAATTTAAATCAAGTTTAACCAAGGGTTTAAAAAAAAAACTGGTCAGCCAATTCAAACCACAATCAATACATTTTCTAAGCCTACGGAACTGGAACAAAACCAGGAGATCATCATATTTCCCACATCAAACTGATTTTCCCTGGTGTGATTAGCCTGGCTCAGGCAGGATTCAATCAAAGCTCAAACCTTACCTTCAGAGACAATGAACCCGTCTCCCTGTTCAGAGACAAGTCAGTGGAGAGTGAGATGCTATAATCCATGCTCTCGGAGGCAGAGAGGCTCCCACAGTCTGAGTCTCTCTTGGATTTACCAAGGGGAATTTGAGCAGGAGGTTCGAGACTCCCATTGGCAATCTTTTCACCCACTAAGTTCTCCAGGATGCTACTGGTGGGCCGGCTTCGACTTCCCTTATTACTTTTGTTGGTAGCAATGTCCACGTCATTGCTCTGATGGTTGGAAAAAGATTTCTCCTCCATGGTTGAAACTTTGGCATCCAAGAATCCTGGTGGGGCACTGAATCGATATTTCCCTGGAGATGTAAATACAGCTTTGCTGTCCTCATTTCCAGGCAGGTCAGAACTGCTTGTGGTTTGAATGGAGTTGCCATCATCTACCTGGGTACTGGCAATTTCTCCATCCAAAAGCTTGTCACTGGGCTTATCTAGGCTGTCTTTGGGCTCAGTGGTGACTGGAGTTGATACCTCTGGGAGCTTCTCTCCATCAAAACTCAATTGGCTCACTTCTGAAGAGTCTCTTGTGTGCGTCCCTGGAGGCTTTTAAGAAAACAACAGAAAACCAATTATTTCTACATATTTTAAGTTTTAAAAAAATTATTCTAAACTTAACAAATACCAAATAAAATATGCATTTCCATATATGTAGTGGGGCACAAAAAGAAGACCGTTCTTGGAACAGCAGATCTCTATAATGTACAGTTCTTTTGTCTTTTTAGGTAAAGCAAATCCAACCTATAACTTTCAAAACTGCCTGCCTGTCTGTGCTTCTTTCTAGCCTTCTTTCTGTCCTCTTCTCTGCATTTTTTAAAAAAGATGCCTCAATGACCTTATGTCTATACCTTTTAATAAGATTTAAGAGTTAGTAGCCACCAAAATCAATGCAATCTAAAAAGGCCCAGAACCTCCAAAGCCTAATTCTCCTATATTTTTTCCCCTTCTTTCTAGAACCCCTATCTTTTCCTCCTCTTCCTCACTTCTCTCTGAGACTAGAGTATGTGGGGTCAATTAATAATTACTAATCATCATTCTCTCTGTAGTGCTTGTGGGTAAACATAGTGGGGGGAATGTGGCTCATGTCTTCTCCTTCTCTCCCTCTCCCCTAGCGCTTGATATATCACTAGGCACATAGTAAATACTCAAAAATACTTATCAAAGAAATAAATGAATGAGAAAGGAACCTCAACAAGGCCAAGGCAGGGCTGTCCATTTCATTGTTATACTCCCTGGTTAGGTCATTTCATTACTATATTGTAGTTGTTATCACTTCTAGGAATCCAAGAACATGTATGTTTAGCCAAAATGTGGCCTCCTGGAAGGAAGGGTTAACAAATATGCACCACACAAACATATCTCATGAAACAAGGACATATCCACATCTCCCATGATGCCTTAGAGAAAGATGACTCCTTGGGAAAAGTTTCCCAGGACTCATTTCACATGAGATTGGACTGCCTGGAATATGAAATGATTCCCCATATACAAGAATGAACTTGAAAAATCAATAAATTATTGGATGATTATGTCTTCCAGAAAGAAGCATCACAGAACCCCTTAAAAAAGAAAGATCCCTTACTGAATTTCTGACTCAACCGATATTCCTGGATAGTGATATGGACCAGAGATCATGGCCACGGTATCTTATTGTCAAATGAAAAGAAACTTGTTATCACAGAGTTGTTGACTCCATTTCTAATTCCTCTCTGCCTTCCCACTGAAGTAGTCAGTTTGACAATTTCTCCAAGCAAGGGAATTGGGAGGAATCTTACATTTAGCTGTATCTTTTCCTCTACCTACTCAATCCATTATCTAATTATGCCATTTCTTTCCTGCCCCTTTAGTAGCACTAAGTAGTTGCGTGTGTATTGGGGCAAATCACTTTCATTTTCTGAGCCTCTGTGTCCCACTGCATTAAATGAGGCATATGGACGAGATGACCTCTAAGGTCCCTTCCAATTCTCAAATTCTGTGAGGTTACAGAGCAAGCCTCCTTCTACCTAGGCCTAATCCTGCTCCTTGAATTGACAGTTTAGGTTAGCTTGTCTCCATACATGTTGGCTCACAAAGACACACAACAGCATCTGGTCAGTGATACTTTCCTCCCCAAAAAGAGGCTTTCCTGTCCAGCTGGATGGAAATAAGTCACTGAGGAACCTTCTCCATGGAATGGAGAACAGAGGAGGTTAAAACAGCACATCCACAAGCATAAGAGTTAGTCCCAAATGCACATGGATGAAATTCTCTTGAATACACATTCCTTTCCCACTGATGATTATTTGGGGGTGGTTTTTTAAAAGTCATACAATTCACCTTTTAAAAAAAAATAGAAAAAAAAGTCTTGCAAGAAGTAGTTGTTTATTTTTAAACAGTCAGACTTACAGATACCGTTTCTGTTGAGTCATCATCTTCTCCTTCCTCCCTATTGTCTTCGATTTCCTCCATCACTTCAGCCTTCGCCTCAGCGACCAGCTCCCGGAGAGCCTTGTTGTTGGTGATTTTGCTGACGAAGGGATGCTGAGTGAACACCACACACACACACACACACACACACACACACACACACACACACACACACACACA
>NW_020954641.1:7949585-7985399 GCF_900497805.2 Vombatus ursinus | reverse complement strand
AAGGTATTTCTCTGTGCTGGGTAGGCTACAGGCTGGCCCAGAGGCTAACACAACCGGAGGTGGGGTCCCTCATCTTTTGGGGAAGGGTGATCCTCAGAGGCACTGCAGCATCACAGCAACTCAAATAATGATTAACTGCTGCATGATTTACAGTGTGAAACTGACCTAAGAAATGCCCAGGTACAGATTCTCAAAAGTCTGCAGTGAAAGATTGACAAGAACAACAAAGACAGTTCATTAGAATGTAGGCTCCTTGAGAGCAGGGATGGTTTTACCTTTGACTTTTTAATCCCCAGAACTTTGCACAGTGCCTGACACAAAGTGAGCATTTAATAAATTACTTGATTGACATCTACCTGGTATTCTAGGATTTGCAAAAGAATTTGCAGATATCTGATTTTAACTCGCAGATCTATTGTGAGGGTAAGAGCTCACCCTTCTTTACAGATGAGGAAACTGACACCAAGAGAGGTTAAGTGACTTGTTTAGGACCACATAGCTAGTAAATGACTGAGAAGGGTTTCTTCTGTTTGTTTCTAACTCCTGTGCTGTAGCCATTATACCACATTGCCTTCCAGAAGGGAAATGTGTTCTATTTGCAGGTACTTCTAGAAATGTGACATCTTTAAGAGTAAAAAGCTTTTTCATATACGCTGTAAAACACTAAGTTCTTTATGGTTTTCAGCAGATGTTAACTTCAGCAATACAAGAGCGCATGCTCTTCAGACTTGGAACTTCCCTTCCTCATTTCCCTCCCAGAGAGTATATACACTTAGCAACAACACACATTCCTAAATCCAAATGCCCAGATGCACAGATACCCCAGGGTGTTGTTAAAGAAATACTGCAAAAACCTCATTAATCTGAAATCTTCTCATGACTAGGAGAGGAGGTGGAAAGAAGTTTTTCTAACTATCAAAAACATACTTTAAAAAGGGAATAGTGAAAATAAGATAAAGATGTCAACTCCTTGAGAAAATTATCTCTCAGGTACCCTCAAAATATTTAATAATTGCTTATTTATGGTGGGATAGCTGCAAGGAAGGAAGAAAGAAATAAACAAACATTTGTTAAGTACCTACTATGTGCTAAATTCTTTACAAATATTATCTTACCGCCCCTCCCCACCAACCCTGGGAGGTAGGTGGGATTATTACCCCATTTTACTGTTGAGGTTGAGGAAACTGAGGCAAACAGCTGTTAAATGACTTGCTTGGGGTCATACAGCTTGTAAGTATCTGAGGTGAGATTTGAATTCAGGTCTTCCTGACTCCAGGTCCAGTGCATTAGGCTACCTAGCTACTTTTTCAATAGATATGGGCCTGCCATTTAATTTCTCTAGGACAAAGGTTCCTCAATTACATAATTAGAAAATTGGAATACATAATCTTGAGGTTCTCTTCTAACTCAAAAATTCTATGATTCTATGCTAATTAAACATTCATTCTTGTCTTTTCATTAAAGCAGGCCTCCTAAAGGGCCTCAACCTAGGAAACACTTTGTTAGATTCGGCCAAGTTACCCTAAGTACTTGCAAGTAATGAAAGTTTCCTTTTTTTAAAAATATTCTGTAATTCAGACTCCATTCATTGGACCTGGCCTATCCTCGAGCAGTCCAAATTAGTAAAGTTTCACCATACGGATGAGAAACAGACCCCCTTACTCTGGCTCTGAGCCCCTTGTTGATACCCTCTCCAGAGCAAGTTAGGGAAGTGGTTTAGGGTTTCAACAGCCTTTTGTAACACAGAGTGGAAAATCAGATCCTGACAGCTCCTTAAGCATAAATGTTGTGTAACCTCACATATGAGAACTTAAGCAATAAGCCAAAGGTCAAATAGCTGCAGTGGCTGAAATGCAGATGTGGCCAAAAGAACAAACTTCCCAGGCATGCTTTTGGAAATCCCTATGCTTCTTAAAGATACATGACACACTGACCAAATTGGAGGCAATTAAATGAGACCATGTTTCTCTTCTGCAGGCTAAGTCATTTGTCCCCATTTCTCATACTTGGTGTTTAAAGGATAAGAAGATGGGAAGCCGCCTGGCCCTGGATGCAGGGAGAGGGATTCTGTGGTAAAAGAATCACATGGAGAAACAGCAGAGAGCTGGGTCAAGTCATGTCAGCTCTCAAGGGTCTAGGAGCAACACTGCAGATGGTGTTAAGCCTGGGGAGACCAGAGCTGGCAAGAGCTATGAGGTACCTCCTGTGACTGATTAGGGTTAAGTACATTGTTTTGTAAACTGTTCTGGGACACAAGCCATGGAACACTTTTCTCCTTCATCATCTCTCCAGCGAGAGAAGGGAGCTTAGGATGTATTTAGAAAGGTTCTTCCTCCACTTCAAATCTGCCAGTTCAGATTAAAGAGAAAGACACCAGCACAAAATGTGCAGTAAAGGCAATGGCCCAGCCCAAGGGGGTAGGCAAAGATCTTTGCTCAGAGCAGCTGACATGCTGGGGGGGGGGGGCGGTGTCCCCAAACTGGAACAGACTGCTGGGAAACTTATATGCACAGGGACAGAAACAGACGTTTTACTCCAAATATCCCAGGACATAGCCATGTTTTAAGGCAACTTATTTAGAATCCTTCAATAAAGGGACCTCAAGAGTTCAGAGGATGCCCTCCCTGGCCTTCAGGCAAATAAATACCTATATACTCTATGCAGGGGTTCAGAACCAACTGTCAGATTTTCATTATAAGCATCACACCTTGAAATTGGCAAATGCTACAAATCAGGGCTTGATTTACTGTTTTGTTGATTTTCGGACTTAAGAAAGTGATGGAAAAAATGTTAATAGTACAGATCAAACTTAAAAGTGTGTCTTGTATTCCACAGGGCCATTGTTAAACATTTACCAGCATACCTTATCACTCTGAGATATTAACACTCCCCAGAGATGGAGACTGGAGAGTCCATTCCATATAAAGAATTCAAAGGGACAACAGGAGATTTGTGTACGACAATGATGACGTAGGGCATAAAAATTGGAATGACAAGAACATACACAATGAATATGAAAAGATAAACAGAAACACCACCAAAGAGGCAGCTGAGCTCAGGCTAAGTACAATGACCACCTTGGTCCTCGAGAAAAAATGGAGAAATACATATTCTAATTTCTCCCTTTTTTGCACTATCTCTCATATGTACAAAATCAGATGTTCATACTGTCTCCCCCCTTAGACTGGGAGCTCCTTGAAGGCAGGAACTGTTTCTTGCCTCTCTGTATCCCTGGTGGTTGGCATAGTGCCTGGCACATAGTCAGCACTGAACAAATCCTGGGTGACTCACTAAGCTCCCTCCTCTTGGTAGAAAGGTGGGATGTGCAGTGTTATATATACAGTCTGATGTGGTCTGATGTTTTCCTGCCTGTTTTCTTCTGTTATAAGGGAGATTTCTATAAGAGCTAGCATTTATCTAGCCCTTTAAGGTTTGTAAAGAGTTTTACATCATATTATCTCATTTAACAACTTAGTGGGGTAGGAGGTGTCCTTATGACTCCCATTTTGCCAATGAGGAAATTGAGGCTGAGAAAAGTTAAGCCGGAAGCCAAACAGTGAGCGTCTGAGGCAGGATTCAAATTCAGGTTTTCCTGACGTCCAGCACCCTATCTGGCTACTGTGCCTCAAGCAGTCTTTTCGAGGATGAAAATGGGGAAAGAAGGAAGGATTTGGGGAAATGACTGATATAAAAAAGCAGAGACAATAAAATTTTCAGGAAGCCTATTTTAATATGTAATTAATGTTTTACTCAATCCAACAAAAATTCTATTTCTTGTAAAAGGAGTTTTTTCCTTAGTTGCGAGCAAACTAAAATTTAGGCCCATTTACTTTCGTTTAATTTCTTCTGTGGAGCTTAAGAACTACTGGTATTGGGTTCTACCCTTAAAGATACGCATTTTGATGACATTTTGTGCTCTTACACGTAACGGGGCACACAGGTGGCAAGGCATAGACTGGCCTGGGAGCCAAAAACACCTAGATTCAAATCCTGCCTCTGACACACACTTATTGTGTGACACTGAGGAAATGATTTCAAGTCTCAGTGCTCCAGACCCTTCCTTAAGCCTGTAAATTGCAAAGAAGTTGCTGACCTGCATTCGTTCGTAGAGACTTTCTTCATTTGGGAGGAATTATAACAATCAAGTCCCAGGTCTAGTCCCTATCTCTATCCTAAATGTAATGGCAGACTCATAGGGTGGAGGGAACCTTCCTCCTAAGCCTCTAAGGGAACTATCCAGATAAATTAGAAACAGCATGATCTAGTATGAAAAGCCTGGGCCAAGAGCCTAGTCCTTCCTTGTTGTGCCACAAATTAGAATTGTGAGTTTAAAGAATAATAGCTTACATGAAAAGTTAATATTTTAATAATTATTATCATTTGTATTTGTTAATAATACTTATTTGCTTGCTTATTATTATATTTATTAATAATAATTATTAAAATACATGGGGGCAGCTAGGTGGTGCAGTGATAGAGCACTGATCCTGAAGTCAAGGGGACTTGAGTTCAAATCCAGCCTCGGACACTTATTAGCTGTGTGACCTTGGGCAAGTCACTTAATCCCAACTGCCTCAAAAAAACAAAAAAACAAAAACATGCACATGATCTCATTTAAGACTTAAAACAACCCTGAAAAGTATAATACCACACAGGTATTATACCACACAATACATACCACATATTATAATTTTCATTTTACATATGAGGAAACTGAAGCTCAGAGAGGGGATGTGACTTGTTCATGGTCAAAGAACCCAGGTCTTCCAAGATACAAATCCAGGACTATATCCACTATATCGTGACATCTGTTCAATTTAGGTAAAATACCCTACTTCATGATAAAAAAAAATGCTTGGAAAAAATTAAAAGCAGCATTCAAATAGGAGGTCTTATTAACTTTTTGAAATTTCTCTAAGGGAGAGTCCATAACCTCTTTCATTCAACCATTCCAGCAGTTAACAATCCTTAGACAGGAAATTCTTCCCTGTATCAAATTGAAATTCCTCATGCTGAAGTTTAAAGTCTATTTCCTCTTGGGCTGGAGACGGAGAACAGCTGGTCAACCCCCTCTAGCCCATATACCATACACTTAACAGACAATAAGATGTCCTTCCTTGGGGAAAGAAATGGTCCCAAAAATGGAATTGAGACATTTAGACTGATTACAGCTGACTAAGTCGTTCATTTTGCAGGTAAAGTGGGGTCAGTGCTTCCACCTAACTCCATTCCTTGCATGATTTCCTTTTCCTTTTCTTTTCTTTCTTTTGTTTTTTAAAGGCAATTGGGGTTAAGTGACTTGCCCAGGGTCACACAGCTAGTAAGCGTTTGAGGCCAAATTTGAACTCAGGTCCTTCTGACTTCCAGGGCCAGTGCTCTATCCACTGTATCACCTAGCTGCTTCCTACCTCTCCCCTGTATGACTTTCAAAAATTATCCCAGGCAGTGAAGTGACCTGATAGTTAAAGTTACAGGTCGACACACACTCCAAAGCACTATTGCACAAAATAAATGAGATGTTTAATTGAGACAAGTTTTCTGGTAATTCAGTTAAAATATCCCCTTTCATCAGTATTAATCACATACCATTATCATTGGTGATGGGTCAGTTATGAAAGGAGGGAGGGACAACATCTAGAAGTAACTTCAAAAACTTTTTATAAGTCAGAGTTTCTTTTTTTATTTTTATTACACAGCATGTGTCTTAACACGATGATTTTAGAACTACAAATCATGTCCACTTTAAATTCTATGCACTTAAAGACATTTTTTTCAATAGTACTCCCCATTCATTCCCAATGACAGTAGTATATAATATACAATATAGTATATATAATTATATGTTTAATTATATTATTTTGTAATATATCATATTATATAAAATTACATATCATATAATATATAATAATAGTACTACCCCATTTAGGCAATGCACTTAAATCCTTTTATTTATTTATTTTTTATTTTTAGGCAATTGGGGTTAAATGACTTGCTCAGGGTCACACAACTAGTAAGTGTCAAGTGTTTGGTCTGAGGCTGGATTTGAACTCAGGTCCTCCTGACTTCAGGGCCAGTGCTCTATACACTGCACTACCTAGCTGCCCTAAATCCTTTTTTTTTTTTTAAAGTATATTTTCACTATTCCATTTTTGGCAGTGTGGCTCAGTGCCTCACCTCCAGAGCAATATCACTATAAGTGATACTGAAATAAATGATAAGCCAAAGTTTCAAAAATGATTGATCTGCAAAGCATACTATTTTCTTTTTTGTCCCTTCTCATGGTTTTTGCCCTTTTGCTCTGATTCTTCCTTCACAACATGACTAACATAGTAATGTGTCTAATAGGACTGTACACGTATAGCCTATATCAGATTGCATTCTGTCTTGGGGAGGGGGGAGGGAGAGGAATAAAAAAATTTGGAACTCAAAACCTTATAAAAGTGACTGTTGAAAACTATCTTTATATGTAATTGGAAAAAATAAAATACTATTAAGTGGGGGGGTGAAATGATCGATCTGAATTTCATTGCCTTTTACCTCCTTTGTTCATCTTCTCTTGGAAAAAATAAGTAGTGAAAAGACCAAATGCTGGTGGCAGAGGACAGAAAGGAAGCAAAGAGCTATAGAACATATTGCTAACATCACTAGCTCAGAACAGGACTCAGTTAATCTTGACTTAAGCCATTGCAACAGAGGTGGGTATGTGAAATCAGAAAGCTGCT
Organism: Vombatus ursinus; assembly: GCF_900497805.2. NCBI lineage: Eukaryota > Metazoa > Chordata > Mammalia > Diprotodontia > Vombatidae > Vombatus > Vombatus ursinus. The sequence goes on along the minus strand of NW_020954641.1, from coordinate 7,978,677 downwards.
ATCGTGAAGAAAAGACCCCCTAAAGTTGACTCTATCTGGAGAAGTCCTCACCCTAATAATAATGGCCCTCAATATTCTGCTTCTCTTTGATAGAGTCCTGGTCCTGAAGGACAAAAAAGGCAACACAGTTGGAGAGAACAAAATGAGGTCAGAATTCTAGAGATTATAAACTAAACTTGTGTGGTTGTGGTTGTGTGGTTTGTCTTTCGTTCTCGAAGAGGACCATGACATCAGGGAGATGATGACATGACTTGCAATTGACTTTGATTTAAGTGTGGCAGGTCTGTGCAAAGTCACCAGCCTCACTTTCTCCTCCAAAGCCATCTGGGTCAACTGGCCAGATATTGATCAGGACGACTAGAGATGGTCCGGAATGCAGTAAACTAAACTTAATGACCTAGTACAACATAGGGACAGGGAAAACCCAGAACAGAATGTAGGTAAGGGAGAAATGGGGGTTATCTTAGCTCTAAAGTCATAGTGTGGTCACGTGGAACTTAAAAGGTCATGAATTTATGGAAAGAGTATGAGAGGAGAAGTTATGAGAACTGGATTTCAGTGACCCCCTGCCACCAATAATATATCTGATCTTAGGCTAATCACTTGGCCTCTTTCGATCTCAGTTTCCTCTTCTGTAAAACACAGGGGTTGGACTAGATCAAGGATTTTTAATTTAGGGTTCATGAATTTGTTTTTTTTAAAAAACTATTTTGGCAACTGTATTTCAATCTAATTATTTTCCTTTGTAATCCTATATATTGTTTTATGCATTTAAAAACATTGTTCTGAGAAGGAGGTCCCTAGGCTTGACTAGACTGCCAACCTGGTGAATTGGTCAACTGATATGACACCAAAAAAGTTAAGGACCCCTGGACCAAGGTGATCTTTAAAGTCCCTGGTAGCTCTAAATCCTATGGTCCTATGATTTTACTAGATGGTATCTAAAGTCTCTTCTAGGTAAAACATTCAATGTTTTTGGGTTCAGGAATTCATGCATTCAAATAATTAAATGCTTACTTACATGCAAAGGACCTAAACTAAACACTGAGAATTCAAGGGGGGGGGAATGCCCTGCCCTCAAAGAACTTACAATCTACTGGAAGGATATGATATGTATAAAGATAAAGATAAGTCCAAAATAAGGTAGGGCATAGATGAGATCTAACATTCTATAGGAATATTTATGGCAAGAACATTTTGTGAGGGGAGGGAAGGGGAACGAGAGAAAAGGAAGTAGCTCCTGACCTAAGTCAGAAAGAAGAAAAGAATTCTGAAAGGCTGAGATGAGTAAAAAAATGCAGGCTAAGGCATGGGAGATGGCCTTCCCAAAGGCATGGAAGCTAGAGGTGGGCACACTGAATCCAGTTATATGTAAGTTAAAGGTAATGCACACATTCACTTCTGTCCTTTAAATGAATTAATCCTAGAAGTTAGCAGGAAGAAGGAGGAGAAGGATCTACTTACCTCTAAGAGTTGTGCAGCAGTGGGCCGGGTCTCTGGATTCTTATCCAGAGCAGTCTTCAGGAAGTCCCGGAACTCCAAGGACCTGTATGGAGGGATAGAAATTAGGAGCAAGAAATGTGACGCTGAGCAAATGGAATCCGGACAGATTAGCAATTGACAGGTCAACAAGATATCCTTTGCTTTGCATTGGTCATTGCTTTTTCCTGAGAGTCATTTCAACACCTGGGTTTCTGACAATTTTGAAATTAAGTGACTTTTTTCTACAATTTTTTTTAAAACCAGGTAGTTTGGTTTTGGTAGCTCCCATTTCTGTTTAAATTGCTTGCTATTCTGAAAAGGTGGGTTGTTGGGTTTTTTGGAATGGGGGAGTTGTTTGATTTTTTGTTTTTTGTTTGTTTTTTTGTTTTTGTTTTTTGCATTTTTATTTTTTTTACTGATTCGGCAACAATGTTCTAGAATCTATTGTATTAAAATCAGGGACTTCAGTGTTAGAACAGCTTTGACCAAGAAAAACCAGGTAGTCCATTTCCTACTTGTTACAGAGCTCATTGAATGTTGTGGATTTTTACATGAAAGATTAAAAAGTAGGGGAAAGTATGATGCTTATTTTCTACCTGTTAAGACCATCTCTTAAGTGGCTTCACTTAGTCTCTCTGATACTAGTTATTATTGTTAACACAACAAAAGTTTAAAATGACAGTTGAATGTCCTAAAGTTGATTTTTTTTGTTGCTGGGGGAACTTGACAAATTTCATAATTGAAATTTTTGTCCAGTTGGCGTTTGTACTTGATGGAATGTATGTTGATTGGCAAACTAGATCAAACTATTAAAGTTTTTTAAGGTGAGCCAAATCAAAGCCTATTAACCCTGATACAAATTTATTTTATTTGCCTTAAGGTAGTTAAAGTTGTTTAGTCACCAGCATTAAATAATGATCAAATCAGTCTAAAAAAAAATAGAAAAGAGGAAAAGAAAGAAAAAGAAATTAGCAGCAAGGTCAAAATGGGGCAGAAGTTCAGGAAAACTGACCCACAAGCTCCCCTTCAAGTCTCTTGCTAACTACATGCTCTCTGAAGGAGCTGTTGGATCCCTTACCATCTAGCCCCTCTCTCAGGCCTGAAAGACCAATCTTGGTTACCAGAAAAGAAAATGCCACATATCCAACCTAATGTGTAAGATGAATGAAGAAGGCTGGCTAAGTAGAGCTCAACAGTGACTCCTGCACCACCAGACCTACTTAGGAACAAGTTCTGGCTGCAGGTAGAATTCCTTTTCCCTGCCTTATTTAACCAAGGCCATCAACGGTCGCTCCATAATTCTCTGAGCTGTTTTGCCTTCTGCCAACCCTAGGTGAAAGTTTTCCATCACACCTCTCCACAGCATTCCTAGACCTTCAACTGGTGCTCCCAGCCAGATGCAATTCTGGGCCCAAAGAATCACGATCACTTCAGCTCGTCTGCTCCAAAGTAGGCACTCTCCAAAGGAAAGGCTAGTTCGAAAATAAAGCAAAGGGAAGCTGATCGAAAAGGCTTAACTTAATATGGGTGGAAGCAGATTCACTAAGGCTTCTTTTTCTTATAAGAAACATGATGAAATAATATCATGACAGTGCAATTGAGTTTTTAGCATTGATTAAAGGAGACTGCTATGGTATTTTATTCAGGAAAGACCCAAGGCTTCAACTCAAGACAATATCATACTATCATTTTAAAATTTTTCCTTTTTTTTTTTTAAAGAGGCCTTGGTAGATCTGCTCCCAAATCAGGGAGTTTCCAACAAGGATGACACCTAGCCCCTCAACTTCACATGGAACAGTCAGATCATAAAATATTGGGATCAGAAGAGAGCTTAGTGATTCTCTACTCCATAGGTTCCCAAAATGGGCGATACTGCCCCCTGGGGTGGCTGGAACAATTGGGAGGGGTGGTAATAGCCGAGGGTACAATTGTGGGGCATTGAATAAAAATAAGGGTTAACCTAACCTAACCCTAGGAGGGTGCTAAGTAATTTTTTTTTTTAAATGGGGCAGTAGGCCAAATAAATTTGGGAACCTCTGCTCTAGTCCAACCCTCTAATTTTTAAAATAAGGAAAATGAGGCACAGAAGGGTTGAGTAGTCTGCCTAAGGTTTCACAGTGAGTAGCTGGAACACAGGTCTCCTGAGTGCTGGTCAGCTCTTTCCATACACCAGGACGCCTCTCAGTTTGGCTTTGGGTTTGGTTTTGTTTTTGGAGTTTGTTTTTTTTTTCCTTTTCATTCCTCTACCTGGATGTCTGATTAGTTATATAACTTGAATTGACTTCTTTGGGGATCCATATACGTTTGCTTAGGGTCTCTAAGATGAGAGTGATGAGAATTGATAAGGAAATGGGGATGTCTAGCCTGGAGAAGAAATGCAGGAAGGGCATGACAACTGTCTTCAAGTATGTGAAGGCCTGTTGTGAGAGGGGGGCTTAGATTTGTTCTAACTGACCCCAGAGGGCAGAACCAGGAGCAATGGGTAGGTCTTAAAGGGAGGCTGATTCCAGCTTAGTATAGGGAAAAACTTCCTGACAAGGAGAGCTGTCCAAAAGCAGAATAGCTGCCCTTGGAGACAGCACATCATTCCTCACTGGAGGACTTCAATCAGAGGCTGGATGACCACTTGCCAGGTAGGTTGAAGAGGACTTTGCTTGGGAGTACAGATTGGACTCAAAGGCCCCTAAGGTACTTCCCAATGCAGAAGTTCCATCTTTCTGTAAGGTCCAAGGAAGACGGCTTAGAGAGACTGAGAGGAAGTCATCAGGAACCGTGGAGCCAAGATGGCATTTGGGTGGTCAACCTGAAAGCAGTGGTGATGATGAAGGGACTTGTGTCATAGCTTGCGTGGCCTGGTGACTTCTGAATGCTTCCTATCCCATGGGGCTCCTCCCTTTCTAGTTTTTCTGGTTGGTCCTGAGCAATGAATAACCCTTATATGTAACTCCCATAGGCAGAATCTGAAGTCTATGGTGGCAGCATAAATCCACCGGAGAGAGGCCATAATCAGGTCCCCTTTTCTTCTTACCATTTGGATGGTGTGAGGAGCGTAGGGGGGTCCGACTTGGCAATCTTCAAGAGGACTCGCATCGGATTCAGCTCATGGTGAGGGGGCTCTATCTGCGCCATCTCGATGAGCGTGATGCCCAAGGACCATATATCAGCCTTGTAGTCATAAGGGGTATCTTTCATGGTCTCACACATCACCACCTCAGGAGCCATCCTGAACAGACCCAGCATGCCAAGGGAGAGAAGAGGGGGAGAGTTAAGTCCCTAGCATATGTGCAAGGTTTCTGTTTGAAATTAGTATCTAATTTGCCAACAAACCAACATCTACGTGTGAACAGTCTTTTCCGTCCATTTATTTACTTCACACCCCATCGTCTTTCCTTTTTGTCACTGTTGGTGTTCTTCTTGACTGGACCTGTTTGTTTGTTTGTTTTCCATGGATATAGGGAGCGCCTCGTGAAGGTCTTCCTCTACTAATATAATTTAGCACTTTCTCTACTATTTATAGGCTGTTGGATGGTACAGTGAATAAGAGTGCTAGACTTGGAGTCAGGAATACCTGAGTTCAAATCTGACCTCAGATATTTACTAGTTGCTTGACACTGGGTAAGTCACTTTGAGATAGATGACTCTAATTAGACCCCTATTTTATTCTAATCAGTATTAATTAGTTCAGTGTGATTCCATAGGGGTGGTGATTGTACTTATCTATTAATATATTAGCAAGTCTAGTCAACTAATATTAATATAGGAATTACATGTATTAATACATATTTTACATATGTAATATTTAGGGATACTGAGATAAGATAGATTCTTTCCTATAATAAATCCCCAAACTTTTAACTCTAAGCTATACGTTCACTGTTTGCTAACCTGTTATAAAGTTCACTTGCCTAATCATGAAATGCTGACTAGAGGACCTCCACCCTTTTGGCCTGAAGTGTGTGACCAAGGCCAGCATGGGAGAGATGTCTTGATGTGATCTGGGAAGTCTCCTAACTTATTTTTGTGCCTCCAGATAACCTCTCTTGCCCAGCACGAGGAGAGGCCCATCTTGTGACCATTTAGTCAGTGGAGATGACCCCTTGCCTTGCCCATCCTGTGACCACCCATGCTGATGCATCATTTCTGACCCTCCTGGAGGGTCAACAGAAAGATCTATCAACCAATGAGATTGTGTATATTACTGTGACTCTTCTGTGTATGTATCTGGGTATCAAGTACTATATAAGTAAGGCACAGAGGGCAAGGGACATCTCAGATCATGAGGAAGATCTGGGTCCCATTCATCCAGTCCCTTTAATCAATGGTTTTTGGCTCAGAGCTCTGCCTCAATTTCTTTTATTATAGATTGGACAATACTGGACCCCACAACTTAACCTAATTCCACCTTAGTGTTCTCATCTGTAAAATGGGGATATAACAACTATTCCCATCTGTTGTGAAAGATCAAATGAGATAACATATATAAAGAGCTATATAAATGTTAGTTACAGTCTTAGAGTTAATTATAGTCTTACAGAAGGGCACTGAGAGATTAAGTGACTTGCCCAGGATCATATAGCCACTATGATCCATAAAATATCAGAGGCAGGATTTGAATCCATGTCTTACTGGCTTCAAGGTCAGCTTTTTCCCCATTCCTCCACATTACCTCCTTTATCCTTATTTTCTTCATATAGAAATTGATGCTCCGCCTCCTCCATGTCAGCCTGTAGTTATTGATTCCTACCACCAGATGGCAGAAGAAATCAGAAGGAGTAGAGAGTTATGACATAAACGTGCTCAGAGCCGGGATGAGCACTTTTGAGGGAGAGGGAAAATAGGGGAAACAGAGTCCCAGAGGATGATGGGGCACAAGGGGGAGAGAAAGGTGATGAAAAATAAGGACACAAAAAGAACAAACATGGTAAAAGAGAGAAATTGGTAGAAAAAAAGAAATCAATTGAGGGAGAAAGAGGAGGAAGGAGGGCAGGGTAAGCTTAGTAAGAAAAGAACCCAGCAGCATTTAGCTATAAGGCAAAGCGCCATATTCCCTCATTGTGGATAGCCATGAATGCCAGGGTCTTCCCCACATTATGAAAGCTTGGTATATGATAACCCAAGCTCACCTGACAGATAAATTGGAAGAAATTATGCACTGAGAAGGATTTTTCACTTTTCAAAAGGATTTACCACGAGTTTGGTGCTTTCTCATTCCCCTCTTCCATACCCAATGTGATCCAACCTCTCCTGGATCCATTTGCTATAGAGATACCTTTAGGAACAGTTGCTGATTTTACCTATTCCTATATCATTTCTTTCTTTCTTTCTTTCTTTCTCTTTTTTTTTTTGGCAAGGCACTCGGGGTTAAGTGACTTGCCCGGGGTCACACAGCTAGTAAGTGTCAAGTGTCTGAGGCTTGATTTGAACGCAGGTCCTCTAGAGTCCAGGGCCAGTGCTCTATCCATCGCACCACCTAGCTGCCCCTATATCATTTCTAAAAATGAAATGTCTTGTGTATTTGGTACTCCTCATCTATAAATGGAGAGGACTGGAACCAATAGCCTGGAAGGTCCCTTCCAGCTCCAAATCTATGACCCTATCACCTGTTTCAGAGATGATCTCATGAGCTGAGTGAACTGTGTTTTCAGCGTCCACAGTCCTAACTAGGAACAGAAGACTCCACTTGAGCTTTATATATTTCTTCTCTGCTTCCCCCTCCCATGCACTGAAACACCGTCTGTCCAACAAATAAGCTGTTAGTTTTATTTTCATACACAGTTACCAACTCCCATATTGGTACTCCTAGAGCTTTGAAAATATTCAGGACAAAAGGTCCATCAATCTCACATGTCAAGTGAGAGCTGAGAAAAGCCTTAGAGAACATCCAGCTCTCCTCCATTACTCCATCTCACTATGAGGAAGCTGTATCCAAGGGAAATGAAGTGACTTGGGCAAGGTCACACAGCTAGAAGATGGAAAAGCCAGAACTTGAATGCAAGGCTTCTGATTCCAGAAAGATATCACGAGTGTAGTGGATGGTGCTGTTTTTGGAGTCTGGAAGATCCCAGATTCAAGTCTCATATCACATATCAGTATTGTGACCCTGGGCAAGTCACTTAACATCTCTCAAAGTCTTAGTTTCCCTATCTGTAAAATGGGGGTGGAGATAATAGTATCTCACAGTGTTTTGAGAATCAAATGAAATAATGTATGTAAAGTGCTCTGTAAACTTTGAAGTAATAAATAAAAACATTAGCAATTATAATTATTATTATTACTATTGTCATATCATGATGTCTTTCTAGTCTTCATACATCAATTTTTTTTTTTTGGCTAGGCAATGGGGTTAAGTGACTTGCCCAGGGTCACACAGCTAGTAAGTGTTATGTGTCTGAGGCCAGATTTGAACCCAGGTCCTCCTGAATCCAGGGCCGGCACTCTTACCACTGCGCCACCTAGCTGCTCTCACACATTAATTTCTACCCTCCCCTTTCTCTCTCTCTCTCCCTTATGTCTCTCTGTCTGTCTCTTTCTGTCTTTTTCTCTACTATCTGTTTCTTCTCTCCCTCCCTCCTTTGCCCACCTCTGTCTTTCTCTCTGTCTCTCTCCCCTTTCCCTTTCTGTGTATGTGTTTCTCTCTTCATCTTTCTCTCTCTGTCTTTCTCTGTCTCTGTCTGTCTCCCTCTTCCTTTCTCTGTGTCTCTCTGTGTCTCTGTTTCTGTTTCTGTCTCTGTCTCTCTCTCACACACACCCACACACACCCCCTCTGGTTTGTTTCATATGCTTGCTTTTTTTTTAAATCAATTATTAAGTATTTATTGAGGGCCAATCAAACGCTCGACCATACAACTGGCACCACAGAGAACATAAGTAACATAATACATGATTCCTGATTTCAAGGAATTTTAGAATCCGGAAGGGGAGGTAATACTAACGTCCATGAAACAACAAATGAATGGTATAGGACAATGTACAACTGAGTGCTAAATTACATGGTGCAAACTTTAAGTGCAGTAGGAATTCAGAAGAGAGGGAGAAATCAATAAGATCTGGGGTAAAAGGGAAGGCAGGCCTTGATTTGGGCCTTAGGTAGGCTTAACTATTCAACTAAAATGGCCATGCCAGTATTTGTCATCCAGCAAGTAGCTTGGGGGGTGGGGGGTGGTGAAGAAGGAATCTCTGGCTCAAAGTTCAGTCTCAGATCCAGTTTCCAGAAGCTAGCTTACTCACCAGTAAGGTGTTCCTATGAAGGAATCTCGTTTCTGCAAGGTTTTCAGATTCTTGGCAGATACACCAAAGTCAGCTGCAAGGCAAAAATCTCAGATAAGGAATCCTTCTGGCATTCCTAGCCCTAATCCCCAAAGGTTATAAAGCTTCTGACAAGAAACTCACTGACCACTGACACATATTCCAAAAAAAACCCCCCAAAAACAAAAAAACCATCAGCCAGTGGTCCTTCAGTCATCCATGGCTACAGGCAGAAGATTATGAAGCTAGATATACAGATTTGGAAGTATTCTTCCATAGTCACAGAAAAGTCATCATCTTGATAAACAGAGCCTAGGAAAAAATGAAACCTTGATAGAACAGATGATTTCCTATTAGAGCACAGAGAATATAAGGCTATGATGAAGCTTGCTTCTCATATCCTGGTGGACAGATGGTGGATTATAGAGAAAGAATGAGACATGCACTCTCAGACATGGCCAATATGTGGATTCATTTTGCTTGATTATATTTATTTGTTACAAGGGAGGGCTTTTGTAGGGGACGGGATAAGAAGCAGGAGAATTGTTAAAGTGGTTAGTGGGTAATAATAGTGAAACTCAAGAAAAAGAAGGAAGAAATGAACATTGGTGAAATATTTTTAACATAGAAGAGAGCAGGGTAAAGTTTGAAAGGGTTGTGTGGGTATTTCCATATTAAATTTATAACAAAAACAGCAACAGCAACAACAATAACAATAATAGCTAACATTTATATAGCACTTACTACGTGTCAGGCCCTGTGCTGGATGCTTTACAATTATTATCTTATTTAATCCTCAAAACAACCCTGGGAGGTAGATGTATTACTATCATCCCCACTTTACATATGAGGGAACTGAGGCAAACAAAGTTTAAGTGACTTACCCAAGGTCACCCTGCTAGTAAGTATCAGAGGTAGCACCCACATCTAGGTCGTCTGAGCCCTTGCCATTGTCTCATGCTGACTCTCCCACAGATTACAGCTGAGGTGAGGTCAAGAACTACTTAGCACATGAACCTGTGCAAAATCAAAGCTTTGAGTTTTGAGGTTTTGAGTTTTCAAAAGAAGAAATGCAAACTATCAACATCCAAATGAAAAAAAAAAATACTTCAAATCACTAAGAAAAACACCCATTAAAACAACTCTGTGGTTTTACATCATACCCATGAAATTGCCAAAGATGATTTATTTTGGTCTAGACCTGTGATGACATGGATATAGGGAACTCCCAGTGTGGAAACTCCCTCCACTGGTGCACTTTGAGAATTAATGGATAATTTAATCTTAGAGAACTGTCTAATAAAAGATGGAAATTAACAATGTTATGAGGGCTATGAGAAGTCAAAGACACTAACACATTGCTGAGAGAGCTGTAAACTGGTCCAGTCATTCTGGAAAACAATTAGGAATGTGAGAAAAATTACTAAAGTGTTCATTCTCTGGCTCAGTAAGCCCCATACTGAGCACAAATCCAAGGAGATTGATAACAGGAAAAAAAAAAGTCCCACATATGCCAAAATATTCCCTGCCCTCACTCTTTGTAATAGCACAAAACTAGAAATATAGTAGATGCCCATCAAATGTGAGAATAGCTAAGCAAATTGTAACATATGAATATGATGAAATACTAATGTTCCTTAAGAAATGACAAATATGAGAAATTCAAAGAAACATGGGAAGATTTGTGTGAACTGATTCAGAAAAGAGAAACAAACAGGAGAATAATAAAAACAATTATTATAATAATGTAATTGTGTAATGGTGCATTTTATACAACAGATTTGGATTTCATATAGTTTAATCTTGGTTCCAGAGCACTGAAAATAAAATACACACTTCACTCTTCTTGGTAGAAAGGTGGTAGACTATGGGTACAGAATGTTGTATATCTTATTAGAGTGATTGTGACTTAGACAATCTATTTTTAGAACAAGGCAGGACTGGAGTTCCTTGGGGGCTAGTCCACAGACCTGATCTTGAGTTCTGAAGAGTATGTGAATAGGCCAAGCATGGATGCTAAGCATTGTCAGGGAACAACAAAGAAGGTGTCTGATAAAGGAGAGCTACAGAAATGAGTAACAAGAAGGTCCTGGAGGAATAAAAGATAGAGGGACAACATCACTTTGAATAATGGCTAACATTTATACAGTGCTTACTATGTGCCAAGCACTGTGCTAAGTGCTTTACAAATATCTCATAACAACCCTGGGAAGTAGGTTCTATAATTACTTCCATTTTACAGATGAGGAAACTGAGGCAAACAGAGGTTAAGTGACTTGTCCAGGATTATACAGCTAGGATATGTCTAAGGTCGGATTTGAAATCAGGTTTTCCTGATCCCAGGCCTGGGTCTCTATCCACTGCAATACCTAGCTGCCCCATATATTGGGTTTTTTTAAATTATTAGTTTATTTTGACTTATCAACAATCACTTCCATAAGCTTTTGAGCTGAAAATTTTTCTCTCCCTCCCTCCCCAAGAGGGTGCACAATCTGATATAGTGTCCCATATATTGAATGAAAAGAAAGGGTTGCCAATCTTGTCTCTGAAGAGGAGATGAGAAAATACACCTATCTCCCTTCCTTGCAGGGAGAAAAGACTTTTGGGGACTCAGCATGGACCACATTATATACTATGAAACTTGGTTCGTGTGTTGTTTTATATTGTTGAACTGCTTTCTTTGACCTTTTTCTTTTTTATTCTTTATTGCATGGGATAGCTTACTGGGTTATGGAAGGGAAACAAAATTCAGAAATAAAAGTGATATTGAAACACGAGACATAAATGAAAATTTAAGATGAGAGGAGAGGAGGGAGAAGAAAGGGAAGGCAAAAGGGGTTACATGGAGGTGGTATGGTAGAATGAAAGGCGCACTGGACTTGGCTAGAGTCTAGAGTTCTAATTTCATCTCAAGGATTAACCAGATATATGACTTTGTCAAAGAAGATCACTCTGCCTCTCTGGTTAGACAGGCTGATCACACACAGAAAATCACATCGAGAGCTGGAAGGGACCTTGGAAAACCATCCAGCCCAACTAACTCATTTTTAAAGATGAGAAAACTGAGGCTCAGAGAGGTTATGTGACTTGCCCAGGGGCACACAGCAAGGAAACATCTGAGGCAGGATCTGAACTCAAGTTTTCCTGACTCCAGGTCCACTGCTCTATTCATTATGCCAACTAGTTGCCTCACCTAGTGATTAAAAGGAGGGAGAGAAAATAAATATGTTTAAAGATCCCTTCCAGTTCTGACATCCTGTGATTCTATACAGGGAAGAGCTATACAGAGGTATAGCAGAAGAGAAGCTAGAGGCTGGGGAGGCAGGAGGCCGGAAGCACAGCATTATTTTGGAAGCAGGGTAATCACATGCACCTTTTCAAACAGAAGCTCTTAACCTGGGAGTCCATGAAATTGGATGGAAAAAAAAAAAGACATCTTTATTTTTTACTAATCTTTGGTTTCCTTTGTAATCCTATGTATTTTATTTAATGCATTTAAAAACATTATTCTTGGAAGGAATCCACAGACTCAACTAGACTGCCAAATGAGTCAACAAAAGGATTAAGAATCCCAGCTTTAAAGGGATCATCTTCAATATTCCTGGCACAGTGTTAAGACTGCTAGACTTAGAGTCAGGAAGGGCTGGGTTCAAATCCTGCCTCTGACTCTTATTCGCTAAGTGACCTTGGGCAAGTCACTTTTCCTCTCTCTGCCTTAGTTTCTTTCTCTATAAAGGTGGATTGATACCTGGAGTACCTGCCTCACAGGGTAGTTGTGAGGATCAAAAGAGAAAATATATGTAAAGCAGTATGTAAACTGAAAAGTACTATGAAAAGGTCAGTTGTTGTTATTATTACCTTTTAAAATATTTGATCAGGATACTCTAGGAAGTTTATTGAGAATAGCATGTTATTCCCAGAAACAATGAAGAAAAGGGGAAACCTGAGTTGGATTTCCTTGGCCCTCACCCTATCTTAGATGTGAAAAAAAACCAAAGTGTGTACACACACACACATATGCATGCACACACACACACCATCTTTCGCAATGCCTCCCCAGAGTGTGGCTCCTCCCAGCAGCCCTCCCCACCCTGGCAGCTGGGTGTTACTGCTTCTTCCCTTCACACCCACTGGGATAACTCGTGGTGGTGAAGCAAGGGCAGAGCTCCTCCCTGGGAGCCCAATGGCACCAAGTGCCCAGGGAGTGAGGCAGAGCGAGAGTAAGCCATGGAGCTGGGATGGAAGGTGTGGTCTCAAGCAGCGCACCCTCTGGCCTCCTAGGTCTTAGCTGCCTCACACTTCCCATAGGATTCAGGAAGGTATAGTTTTCATAGAACTAAAATGCTATCTGTCACTCAAAACATGGGGTGGCTGGGCTCCACACAAGTTAGCTATACAGTGAAAATTCACAGAATTTTTTTTTTTACTATTCATAGAATCCTAGGAGGGCAGAGCTGGAGGGCAGAGCTACAATGAATATATCACTCCATTATTTATCAGACCTAAGAACAGAGGTGGCTCATATGATCGCAGCTTTAGAGGCAGAAGGGACTTTGAAGCTCATCAAGTCTAACCTCTTCATTTTACAGACAAGGAAACTGAGGGCAACAATTGTTTTGTGTCCAAGGTCCTGAATGTTAGTTCAGTCCTATTCCCACTGCATCATGTTGTCTCATAGCACAGGTGGGTAGAGGGAAAGCAGTCAAACCCTAGCTGAATGCCCCTCATATCTGTCTCCCTTAGTTCTCACTTTATTTCCCTTCTTTCCAATCATCCATATGTCCCCTTTTCTCCTCCATTCTAAAATAGTAGATCATTATGTTTTGATTTATAGAATTACATTTTTAATTACAGAATCTACAATCTCATCAGCCACCTGGCCCATCCCTTGCCTGTCTAGGATTCACCTCTACAACATCCCAATAACTAGTCACCCAGCCCTCACTAGAATATCTTCAGTGCAGGGGGGTAAACTGTTTCCTAAGGCAGTCCATTCCATTTTCAGAAAGCTCTAATAGGTGGGAAGTAGGCAGCTATGTGACTTAGTGGATAGAGTGCTGGGTTTGGAGTCAGGAAGATCTGAGTTCAAATCCAGACTCATACACTTATAGTATGCGTGTATATACATACACACATACATAGCTGTGTGACCCTGGGCAAGTCACTTAACCTCTATTTGCCTTGATCCAATGGAGAAGGAAACGGCAAACCACCCCGGCATCTTTACTAAGAAAACCCCATATAGAGGCAGGAAGAGTTGGACATGACTGAACAACAATAATAGTTAGGAAGTTTTTCTTTACATAGAATTAATGTGCGTCTCTGCAGCTTTTAGTCTTGGCCACAACCTTGTTCTGCTTCCCCAGGATTAAGATGAGCCTAATCCGTGCTTTCACTCGATCATCCTTCAAATGTTTGAAGATGGGTATTATGTCCCTGTTAGGGTTTTTCTCATTCATCCTAAACATTCTCAGTTCCTTCAACTAATCATGTAGTGGCATGCTGGTAAATGTTTAACAACAGGCTCTCTTGGAAAAAAAAAAAAGTATGGACAACACACTTATAAATTTAACCTGCATTTCTTAATCTTAATCACTTTCTTAAGTCTAGACAATCAGCAACAATGATCAATTAAGCCCTGATTTTCAGTATTTGTAGTTTCCAAGATTTAAATGCTCTCCCTGGAAATGTAACAACCAGCTCAAAAGCTGGTATGAGTCGGTTCTAACACACCATGGTCTTTAGTCTTCTGAATATCCTGGCCACCCTGATGCGGGTAAAGTCTAGTTTGTCCATGTCCTCTGTAAAATGTGGTGCCCAGGACAGAACAAAGTACTTCATATGTTGTCATATCGGGCAAGGGGACAGCAGAACTATCATTTCCCTTGTTTTGGACACTATGCTTCTCGAAGTATCTTGGAATTATGTTTATTTTTTGGCTGTACTGCTGACTGACATTGAGATGACTAACATCCGCATCTTTTCCTATTGGAACTATTGTTTAACCATGCGTCTCCTATGATATACATGAGCAGGTTGGTTTTTTTTTTAAATCCAAATCAATGCCTTAGAATTTATCTCTGTCAAATTTTTTCTTATTAGACTCAGTTCATTGATCTGGCCTATTTAGGTCTTTTTATATCCAGTCATCCAACACATTAGCCATCCCCCCTGGCTTTGAATCATCTGCAAATTTAATGAGTATGTCATTCATACCTCCAGCCAAGTCATTCATTAAATGTTTAATAGTACAGGGATAGCACAGGGGAAAAGATTGACCCGTGGGACACTCTACTAGAGACATCAACCATCTCTGTTGGTTAATGATTGCTCTTTGGGTCCAGTCATGTCATCACTTCTAAATCTACCTAACTTCACCATCACCTAACCCCCACTTGTCATGTACACAAGGACAACACGAGAGACAGAGCTGGAAGGGCCCTTAGATGCCATAGGACCATAGATTTAGAGCTTGGAAAGATCTTTGAGGTCATCTGGTCCCATCCCCTCATTTTACAGACGAGAAAACTGAGGCCTAAAGAGATGGAGTGACATGCTTAAGGCCACACAGGTAAATAAGCAACAGAGCTGGGTATTGAGCTCAAGTCCCCAGACTCTGAATCCATAATGCTTTCCAAAGCATCACACTCCCTCCCTTTGTTGTTTGTTTGTTTGTTTGTTTTTTTTAAAGAGGCAATTGGGGTTAATTGACTTGCCCAGGGTCACACAGTAAGTGTCTGAGGCTGAATTTGAATTCAGGTCCTCCTGACTCCAGGGCCAGTGCTCTATCCACTGCGCCACCTAGCTGCCCAAACTCCCTCCCTTTGTGAAATGTTGCAATCTGCATATAGTATATCAACAACATTTCCCTGATTGACTTAACTGAAATACCACTATTAGATATACTATAGCTCAAGGTCTTCTATTAGTAAGAAATCACAAAAATATTTGACCCAACACCTAATATTGCCTGTCTGTTTCCGTAAAAATGAATCACTTTTCTGTTATATGAGCCACAGGCACCCAAAAAAAGTCAGCCGTACATGTCCTAGAGACAGCTGTGCTATAGCCACATCACCCCAACAGCACTCTCTCCAACCCTGACCCTTCCAATCCCTTCTTTACTATGGGGTCAACTACAGCAGCATGTGAATTAAGTCTGAGCAGCTGGATGTGAGTAGGGCTGCCCTGCTTCTCCCTAGAACTGGGGAATGCTCTCACACATAACCAGGCAAGACCCAGAGGACTTCCTTCTACCTGATTACAACAGCCACCTTACCTTAGCTCACCTTCTTTGGGCTCATTAAGTATGAAGCTAATATCTGGTGTCCTTGGTGATCTCTCTAATTAACCTCTAAGTCTTCCATGATTATGGCCACTAAAGGCACATAACTACCCCCAAAGGCTTTTTGTCCACACTTCTCAACTCATGTCTTTTTTCCCCTACTTCTTTCCTAACCCATTGTTTCCATCCTATCTCTTCACCATCTCCCCCATCTCCTATACCGGGGTGGGGAAACTATGACCTCAAAGCCACATGTGGCCCTCTAGGTCTCTGTGAAGTTTGGATTCAGTCAAAAGGCCACACTTGAGGACCTAGAAGGTCATATGTGGCCTCAAACCTGCAGGTTCCCCAACCCGGTCCTATACCAACTCTGACCATGATTCTAGTCTTTTTTTTCCTTTTCCTTTTCTACTTCCACATTTCAGCATTACATTAATAGACGATAAGCTTCTTAGAAGATAGCTAGGTGGCACCTAGTTGGGCTTGGAGACAGGAAGACTCATCTTCCTAAGTTCAAATTCAGCCTCAGACTCTTACTAGCTGTATAATTCTGTTTGCCTCAGTTTCCTCATCCGTCAAATGTGCTGGAGAAGAAAATGGCAAACTGCTCCAGTATCTCTGCCAAGAAAAGGCCAAATGGGGTCACAAAGAGTTGGAAATGACAAAAAAAAAAGAAAAAACCAACAACAACAACAAAAATGGTGGTGGTGGAATTAGCCAGGTCTCATTCACCTTTTGCTTATAACACAAAGTGAATGCTTAATAAAGATATGTTGAATGAATAAATGAATGAATGAATGAGGGAAGGAAGAGAGAAAGAAGAAAAAAAGGTAGGAAGGTGTCATGAGAAGATACTAGATAATGAGATCAGAAAACTTGGGTAAGAAATCCTCCCTTTGCTATTTACTACTCACATGACCTCAGGTTACTCACTTACATCTCTGGTCTTCAGTTTCCTCATAAGTAAAATGAGGAAATTAGATTACTTGACTTCTAAGGTTTGATAAAAAAAACATTTCATAAAGCTCAGGAATCAGCAATACAGAATCTTAAGCTCAAGAAGGGTGCACTCGAGTATATTTAATTTAGTTTTTTGAAAAGGTTAAGTAAAATCAGTTGCAGTCCTTATCCTTGGGAAACCTCACTACTTTCACTTCTCCATTCAAAGAATCTAGTAGAATTGAGTGCAGGGGTGGGGAACCTGTGGCCTCAAGGCCATATGTGTGGCCTTCTAGGTCTTTGGATGTGGCCTTTTCAGTCTAAGTTTTACAGAACACATCCTTTTATTAAGGGGATTTGTTCTGTGAAGTTTGGATTCATTCAAGGGCTGCACTTGAGGACCTAGAGGGCCACATGTGGCCTGGAAACTATAGGTTCCCCACCCCTGATAGATGATAAGCTTCCTAAGGACAGGGATTATTTTGTTTTTTGTTTTTGTAGCCCCAGTACCTAGTAGAGTGCCTGGAATATAGAAGGAGCTTAATAAAGGCTCACTGATCAATAAATATACGTATTCCTAATATCTACCAGGCTATGTGATATGAAGGATAGAATGCTGGGCCTGGAGTTAGAAAGATTCATCTTCCTGAGTTCAAATCCAGCCTCAGACACTAGTGTGACCCTGGGCAATCACTTAACCTTGTTTGCCTCAGTTTCCTCATTTGTAAAATGAGCTGGAAAAGGAACTGACAAACCACTCCAGTACCTTTACCAAGAAAACCCCAAATGGAGTAACAAAGAGTCAGACACGACTGAACAACAACAATAAAATATCTACCAGCTGGATACAACAAAGTCAGATATATCATGAGAAGTGGTAGTAATGTCAGGACCCTAGAGAACCCTAGGAGATGAAGGAAATGGAAGTTTTGGAGGACAAAGGAAATCTAATATTACAGTAGCTTCTGCAAAATCCTCTTTGAGCCAGAAAAGCCTTTTCCTTTCACTCCAAGCAATACACTGAAAGAGGTGGCTGTGTTCTTTCAGTCTCTATAAGCACAGAGTGACAGCTCCGTACCCTTCATTCCCAGATGGACCCTAGAAGAAAAGGCGGTTCCCTCTCAATCAGTAGCAGAGGGCAGTTGATAGCCAAACCACCTTCTCCAAGAGTAGGAGCTCTTTCTTCCTTTCACAACCATTCAGTGAATCACAAGGGAAGCTGAAGTGCCCAGGCTGAGATAGCATTCAGCACAAGGAAAAGGCCACACATTTCATTCTTGCCTACTGACTCTCCACAAGAGATACTTTAGAATCAGAGAAGGCCTTTACAGCAAGGGTACTCACATTAGCACATGCTTGCTGCCAAGGTCACATTAATTATTCCCCAATAACCTGACCCACTTACTGTCCTCTGCAGGGGGGTGGGGAAATGCTTGGGAGGACAATTTTGCTGAAGCGATTTCTTGCCGAGTATGCGAGTTGTACAAGGATGTACAACTCTCCCCTCTCCCCCCAGGGCCCCACAGGCTGTCTCAGGAAGGCAGGAAGAGCCAGACATCCAATCTCCTGTGTCCCCGTGGCTGCCAAGACCAGGCTGTAGATTACAGATGTCAACAGTAAAGAGGATTTTCCAAAACAGAACAACAATCCTACTCCCATGGGTATCCCCATACCAGGTCTCAGAGAACACAAGGGTGATTATGTAAATACACACACATTCAACTTTCTGTGAACTTTTCTTCCTCCTTAGTTGGTTTCCTGGTTTTCTCAACTAAATACACCCAAGTAATTAAAAAACCTATTCAATCTCATCCCTATTACATATTCTTATATTCTTTAAGATGAAAAAGAGGTCTTATTTTCTCTTAAGTCTAAGTCTCTAATTTCCTATTAAGCATGGCAGTTTTTGCTTCATTTCTGCATAACCAGCAATGTAATGGACAGGATGAGGCCCCAGAAGGAGAGGAGGAAAGACAGCTTCAAACACGTCTGTAGACAAGATTCAACATCCACCCACATGTAGTCAAAATCTCAGGTCCCATCTCCTTTCCAATGCTACACTCCTGTCTCTTGTCTCTGGGCTTCAATTGCTCTGACAGACCACCCATTTTGGCCCTTAAATACCCAAATACCATTCAATTCAGCAAAGTATTTGTTAAAGACCTACCAAGTGTGAGCTTTTGTGCTAGGTACTGGGATACCAAGATAAGAGAAAAAAACCTTCCCTGAGCTTTCACTAGGGAGTCCTATTTCCTGAACACATGGTCTAACTAGACTGTAAGCTCATTGGAAGTGGACCAATCATACTTTTCTCTTGTATCCTGCAAAGTGCTTAGTCTTTGCTTGTTGTTAGCTGAAGACTCGTCCATTATCTACAATTCCAGCTGGTGTTCAGAACAGTGGAGTAAGAGGGTGGTAAAAAAAAAAAAGAAACACTCCAGATTAAGGGCCTCATGCTAAATATTTTATGGTGTTGCTTTTAGTACACAGAACCAAACATTCATTTTATGGTCTATTCCATCTTACCAAGTCCATCTCAAATCCAGCTTTCTCCAGATGTGATCTTTTCCAGAATCCTTTGTACTCACTGTCCTTTTCATTTGGCATTTCTCATATACTGTCTTGTACTTAATTATCTTTCCACATGCATATGTTTTTTTAATTCCCAAAACATAATTGATTTTTGACATACACAGGCAGAGGACATAATCCATGGTATATCAGAATCCACACGATACCAAGAATTTAAATTGCAGTTCAGGCCAAGGACAATGGGGAGCTGCAGACTGAGCATGAAGAGGTTGCTACATTTTCCCAAAATGAACTGTTTAGGAAAAATTGCATGAAGGATAACAGAGAGATATATGACCAGAAAAATGAGGCAGGCTGTCATATAGTTACAGCAAGACATAACCAATGGACAGACCACGTGACCCACTGGCTTCCAGGAAAGGGCAAGAGATCCAATGGAAAGCCCTAGGCTTGTTGGGTGGATCCTCCGTGTAAGACTTCTAGGAGGAGATGGACAAGAGGGACATGGGACAAGAAGGTCTTCAAAAGTTCAGATATGAAGCTCTAGCAGACAGAGTCACATTGATGTTAACACAGATTCATCAAAGTCTTGAAAATAATAAAAACGTAAACTCCTTAAAGGCAGGAGCTTTATCATTTTTGTCTGTGTATTCCTAGTGCCTGGTACACAGTAGACACAGCAGACAATGCTCACTAAAGGCAATAGCAAGCTATTATAATGGAGTTTTGTTGTATTTTTCCAAATATAACAATTTTTACTTTCTTAAGACTATCAAAGGGTTGTTCCTGCTCCCAAGGATATGGTACTATTGTGCCTCATTGACTCACTTCCCAGAACTGTTCTCTATACCCTGCTCTGCCCTGACCCACACAGATTCCTACTCTGATCCGTTCCTATGCAGCCTTCTTCAGTCCCAGTGAAGTCCTAACAAATTCAAATTGTGCTTTTATCTCCCTGCAAGTCCAGCCCCAGGATATTGCTTCTTCCCATCATGCCTAGAGTCCTCATCCTACTTCAATTCCAGATCACATCCAGACCTTCATGTCCCTGTGTTCAAGGGAGTCACATTTCCTATTTTCTGCTCCTAGCACTGCATGGCTCCACATTTTCCTGATTATAGGACCATGAGATCATGGACATTGACCCAGGAGAGAATTAAGATTTACACCATCTCCCCCATCTATTCCCTCCTCTTTTCTCACATAGCCACCCCCCTAATTCAGGGCCTTCTCACTTCTTGCCTGGGCTTCAGCAGTAGTCTCCTCATGGGTCCCCTGCCTCACATCCCTCCCCTCCCCAGTTCAAAATTCACATAGCTTCCAAAACATGAAGTCTAGAGCAAAGGTCTGACCATGTCCCTCTCCTCCTCAACATGCTCTGTTAGCTCAACAGGATAAAATACAAATTCTTCTGATTGGCATTTAAAGCCCAGCACAATCTGGTTCTGGCCCATTTTTCTAGGCTTATCATCCATCACTCCCCTTCACACATACTCAGTATTCCACCCAAACTCACCTAGCTGCCATTCCTCATTCACAATGATCCACATTCCATATGTATTGACACCTCTGTCTAGGTGGTTTCCCTCCATGCCTGAAATGTCCTCCCTTCCCAGCATTCAGCTCTTAGAATATCCAACTTCCTTCAAAGTTCAGTTTAGGTGCCATCTCCTTCTAGACCTGGTCCTCAGAGCTGCAAGTACTACCCCCCCCCCCAAAAAAAAATTTCCTCGCTATTCTTTTGTATCAGTATGTACATGCTGTTTCCCTCAGCCAATTGTAAGCACCCTGAGGGCAGGGACCATTTCTATTTTTGTTTTTTACTCAAGTACTTGGAAGAATGCTGCTTAATAAGTTACTGTCTATTGATCTAAATAAAGGGATTGCTAAATAGTTCAGCAGAGATAGGGCTGTACCTGGAGTGAGGAAGATCTGAGTTTAAATCTAGCCACAGACACTGTGTGCGTCACCCTGGGCAAGTCAATTAACATCTGTCTGCCTCAGTTTCCTCATTTGCAAAATGGGGGTCATAATAACCTACCCTCTCAGGGTTACTATAAGAATC
The DNA here is from genome assembly GCF_900497805.2 of Vombatus ursinus. NCBI lineage: Eukaryota > Metazoa > Chordata > Mammalia > Diprotodontia > Vombatidae > Vombatus > Vombatus ursinus. Next base: position 7,957,129 of record NW_020954641.1, on the reverse strand, counting down.
AAATGAGATAATATTTGTAATGCACATAGCTTGGTGACTGGCACATAGTAGGTGCTATATAAATGCAGGCTATCATTATTATCATTATTATTAATACAACCATCTGGAAACTCAGTGATTTGCCCAAGGTCACAGAACTCAAGCCTATATTCTTTGACCTCAAATCCAGCATGGTGCCATGATGGCCCTTAGTCAGAATGGATTGCTAACTTCTAGACCCTATAAAACTCTCAAGTTCAATAAGTAGGTCGATGACCAATATCAGTAAATCTGCTCAAAAGCCAAACAAATGATCAGGTCAGACCTGTTTCCAGCTGCTGATAATTTTCTTCAAACCCATCTGATTATCCATAGAAGCTCAGTTTCAGGCAATCAACAAATATTGACTGTGAGCTTGCTGTGCACTAAGCACTCTGGGGATACAATGCAGCAGAAATTAAAAATACAATCTCTATCCTCCAGAGCTTAGAGTCTATAGTAGGGGAGATAGGATATAGATAGATAAACAGATGTGTGTGTATAAATATGTGAACTAATATTTATATATATATGTAAAATAGACATAAAATATATAAATATATACACGTACTTGTTACTTGTTTTATATATATACATATGTACACATACACATACATATGCATATGTGTGTATATATACGTGTGTGTGTGTGTGTGTGTGTGTGTGTGTGTGTAACAAGGTATCATATTACCACTGAATGCCAAATGAATGGCATGCTATGGATTTTCAGAGAAGGAAGACAGCAATGTGGACTGGAATGATTAGAGAAGTTTCTTGAATGACTGTGACATGATTGGGGGCCTGAAGGATGGGTGCTAATAGCAATAAGAATGGCTTTCATATTTTAGCTTACAAATAACTTTCAGCATACATTGCCTCATTTGAACTTCATAACAACCCTGTGAGTAGGTAAGGCAAGGAATCGTTATGTCCATTTTACAGATGAGGAAACTGAGACTCAGAGGAGCTGACTCACTTGCCTAAGCTCACAAAGCTAGTAAGCAACAGGGCAGAACTCAAACCCATATCACAGGATCACAGCTCTAGGACTGGAAGGAATTTCAAGGGCCATCTGGTCCAACTTGACTCAAATCTTCCCCCTCGAGTGCCCTGCCCAGCCATTAATTACTCTATAAAAATAGTTTTGGAAAAGGAAATAGCAAACCACTCCAGTATCTTTGCCAAGAAAACCCACAAAGAGTCGGACATGACTGAACAACAACAAAAAGATAACTTTATAGATTATGAAAATGAAGCCAAAGGAGGTTAGATGACATGCGTAAGATCATACAATTCATGAGCATAGTAGATGGGATTTGAACCCAGAACCTCTGACTCAGAAGCCAGTGCTCTCTCCACTGAATCACGAAATCAGTACTCTTTATCACCTACTTTGGAGAAGGACATTCCAAGGTGGAGTAGATGGAACAAATAGGAAGGTAATGAGGAGGAAAATGTGTAAGGGGTTTGGGGGACAATGAACAAACCAGCCTGACTGGAGAAGGACACCTGTGGGAGGGTGTAGTAATAAGAATGTAAGGGTACATTGGAGCCTTTCAGTTTACTTTCAAAGGTATGAAAGCAACTTAATAAAATGCCCTGAAGCTGATTTGGATGAACCCAAAGCTGCCTCCATGTTCTATTACCCTCGTGTCTCCCACCTAACCCAAACTGCTGCACTGTGTTGGGAAGAAGCCCTTACCAAGCTTGATGTCTCCTTCCAAGGTCATCAGCACATTGCCAGCCTTCAGGTCACGATGGATGATCTTCTTACTATGTAGGTAGGCAAGGGCTTCGAGCATCTGACGGCAGATTACTTGGATCTGAGGCTCCGTGAGCCCTCTATCCAACTCTGTGGGCAAAAAGCAACAGAGTAAGGATTAGGCAGCCTTAAATGAACCAGCAGTTGTCTGGATCTTTGGATACCCTGGGCAGCTGGACCTTCCCTCCATACAAGTTAGACACAGATCTAGATAACCTGAAGGCATTCTCCATCTTTGGGGTAAGGTCTATATATGAACTGACAAATGGCTATATAGTGGTGGTCTAGGACTCCACCCAGTCCCTGCATTCTGGCTCTGGCAAAGATACCAAAGTCATATACACAACGACTACAAAAAGATAAATGGAAATTTAAAAAAGTATATGTATAATTACAATGAGCAACTTTAGCCCCAGGGAATAAATGAGAAAATGCACCTCCGTCCCCTCTTTGTAGAAGTGAGGGACCATGGATATGGAAAACTGCATATATTTTCAGACACAGTTGATATGTCCTTGGTCTTGCTAAACTGTGTTGGGTTTTTTTCTTTCTTTTTAGTCTTTGTTACAAATGAAGGCTCTCTTGATAAGACAGGGGAGAGAGACATATCTGGAAATGAGTGTTACATGAAAATAAAAGGCACCAATTTTTCTTAAAAAAGGAAAAAAAGACAAAGACATTGTGGGAGGATGTAGCTAATCCAATCATCATTGAGATCACCATTTTGCTACCTAAGAAGAGTTCTGCTGAAGAGAGCTAATTCAGAGTTGGAAAGGACCTGAGAGGTCACCCCTAAGGTTGAACTAGAGTTCAACTCCACCTGCCCCTCCATTTTACAGATGAGGAAACAGATGTCCAGGGACATTCAGTGACTTGTCCAAAGACACTCAGGTAGGACCTAGGAAATCCAAGTTTAAAACCCAGGTCTTCATACTTCAAATCCAGTGCTCTCTACTATATTATACAAGCTCTCATCTACCTCATAACCCATAAATTTCCTGCCCTTTTCTCTGACCTTTTAAGGATAGATTGCTTTATTATCCAACTTCTATACAAAACATTTTTAAAATCTCTTTCTCCACTCTAAGTCCTGACTCCTTGCACTAAATCAGCACCACTCTCTCCCTCCTGCCAAACCCCTAAAGTACACACAAAATACCCCATCCAAGTTTGAGAAATAATGCTTCCCCAGAAGGCAACCTTGGAGCACTCCCCAGCTCCCATATCCCCAGCTGCTTTCAGCACAGGGAGCTACCACAGCTCTATATTTATGTGGGCCTCTCTGTGTGGCTTCTCAGCCTGCAACTGCAAATCCCTTCAAGGTCCCTTCCTGGCTCCAGCACAGTACTTCATCCTCACAGCCTGGTCCTGTCCCATCCCTATCCAGGGAGCCAGGCTCAGACCTCTGAAGGAATGGGGTGAGGGGGACCCACATCTTTAATCTGTTTCTCTGATACTTCATTCCATAATTCTAGTCAGTATTTAGCCTCCTTAGTTACTTTGCCAATTACAAAATGAGGGAATAAGCCGCCTATCATTTTCCTACCTTTTAAGAGAAGAGGTTAAGCTACACCATGAACTGACCCTAGTAAAGGCTAGACATACAATAAAGCACTTAGCATTTGAAAAGAGCTTTATCATTTTTCAAAACACCCTCCAACCACTGCACTATTTTATCCTCCCAACTGGGAAGCAGGTGGGTCATAGACTTCATGACCCCTTCTGCCCAAATAAAATGCAGCAGTGATAGAGCTCTGGACTTGGAGCCAGGAAAATCTGGGTTTGAATCATGCCTGAGACACTTACTAGCTGTGCGACCCTGGACAAGTCACTTAACCTCCATCTGACACACTTTCTTAATATGTAAAATGGGGATAATAACAGTACCTACCTCCCAGGGTTGATAAGATCATATTTGTAAAGAACTTAGCACAGTGCCTGGCTTATAGTAGGTACTATATAAATGCTATTATTATCATTAGATAATATTACTTCTAGATGACCCTGGGCAAGTCATTTAACGACCCCCTTGGACTTGGGATTCTTCATCTTCATCTGGACCTGATGACCTCTAAGGTCCCCGTCAGCCCCAAATCTATGATTGCATGACAGAAGGTGAGAGACATACAAGAGGACATATTCACAGAGATAACAAACACACAAGGGGAGGAAATTTCCAAAGATAGAACCACTCTATTTTCAGCCTTTGCTTAATCTAGATCATAGATTTAGGGCTGGGATACATCTCAGAGGCCAACAAATCCAACCCCACCCCCAATTTTTTTTGAGGCTTACCATTACACCCTTACTTTATGGTTCAGGAAACTGAGGCCCAGAGAGGTAAAAGTACTTGTCCAAGGTCACATAGGTGGTATGTGACAGATAGAATCTAGCAAGATCTATTTTATCGACTGAGATAAAATTCAATGGTAAGAAATGCAAAGTCTTGCACTCAGGTTCAAAATATCAACTTTACAAATACAAGATGGAGTAGAAGGGTTATATAGCAGTTTGTCTGAAAAAAGAATATGGGAGTTTTAGTGGACAGCAGGCTCCCTATGAATCAGCAGCATAATATTTACCCCTAGTTTTTATAATTAGGTTTTTACTGACATCTTTTGTTTTTATATCGCTTGTATTTCTCCCTATAGTCCTTCCTGTCCATCTCCTGAAGAGTCACCCTTTATAAATAAAGAATTTTTTTTCTAAGTAAAAAAGGAAGAAGCTAAAAACATTTCAACAAAATTGATCAACATATTGAAATGATACATCACATGCAATGTTCCACACATATGGACCTCTTAGCCCTACAAAAGAGTGGGAGCAGGTGTCTCCTCATATTGCTTTTCAAGCACCAAGCTTTAATCTCCTCAATTTCTATAAGCAAAATGAGGCACAGAGAGGTTGTAATTTGCCCAGGATCACACAGCTTTGTCTGAGTCAGGATTTGAACTCAGGTGTTCCTGACTCGAAGTTCAGGTCTCTTTCCACTATGTCATACAAATCCAACACTCCTTCTACTACACCACACTGCACAGTCAGGGCTCTGAGCCCATCCCATATTTCTAAAAGTCCTAAAAGGGAGCCAACCAGTGAAGAAGAAGGCAACATCCAACCATCCAAATTACCCTTGTTGGAGAGGTCCCTGGCCAGCTGAGTTCACACCAGGGCTACTTTGACTAGATAAAGAATTCTAACCCTTGAGGTAGGTCATCTATTTCTTCTGGCTTGCACCTTAAGAATTCCAACTCTAGGTATCCTTGCATGTTTACAGGGACCAAGGGAGACTTACCTAACATGATGGCATCCACTGCTCCACCAGGACAAAACTCAATCATGATCTGCAGAAAAACCAAACAGAATCCAAGTGAACTGGAGCCCCAAGCAGGAGAATAAAGAGTCACCAGGCTGTGAATGGGCCCAACAACTCTGGATAGCAATTCTGAATTATGTTTGAAAAAAAAAAGTAATGAAAATGTCCATTCCTTTGACTCAGGGATCCTGTTGCTAGTTATATGGACCAAAGGTCAAAGAAAGAAAGAGAAGTCTCATATACCTCGAAATATTCTTAGCAGCACCTTTTGTAGTAACAAAGAACTGGAAACAAAGTAGATATTCATTGACTGGGGAAGAGATAAACATATCGTGGCATATGAATGTAACAATATTACTGCACTCTCAGACATGATGAATGAGAAGAATTCAGAGAAGTACTGGAAGACATTTGAAATGATGCAAAGGGCATTACGTAGGACCAGAAAAACAATGGCAAAATGTTGCATACGGAAAGAAAAATTTTAAAAATTAGAAGCTGAAGCCTATGTAATTATAATAATCAAGCCTGGCCCTGAAGAAGAGATGAGACAATGTGCGACCTTCTCTTCTTCGAAGGGGTGATGGAAGCGAGGGTGGGCAGGGGAACGTTGGCTCTGGAACACTGCATATACTGTCAGACTCGGTCGGTGTGTTGGCTAGATTGCTGAACTGCTTTCTTCCTTCTCTTTCTTTTCAACTGTTCATTATAAGGGATAGTTTAAGGAAAAGGTATATTTGGAAATACATATTTAGAAATGAAGGTGATATAAAAACAAAAGATATCAATGATTTTTAAAAATGAAGCCTCCATATCCTGGACAACTAGAAAGTGAGAATGATGTATTACCTTAGGACTTACTGGGCTGCTTCTACTGACCTGGTGTTCCTCCTCCCGAGGGACATTTATTACTCCCACCTCTCTCAGAAGCTAACCAAGATACACCAAAACAAGCTACTGTGCAGGTTTCTTCCGTTGCCTAGAGTTGTTTCTTGTGCTATCCATCACTACCACCCCCCCCACCCCACCCCCAGCCAGAAGAAAAGAAAAAAAAGAAAAAGAAAAATCAGTTTGTGCAAACTCACTTGAAAAGGATGCATGTCTCCCTTCACTAGGATGGTCACAAAAGAAGAGGGAGACATGTTGAAAAGGGTATGTTCTCCATTTATGAAAGAGGACGCCTGCCTGCTCACATATTGTTTCTTCCTTGCTAGATGGCTTGCTCAGTGTAAACCAACTGATGAGAAGTAGAGCATTCTTTAGGTTCAGTAAAGAGATAGATGTGTACATTGTTTTCTTCCTTCATTCAGGCTAACTCAACAGACAGTTATTAAATACCTTCTATGACCCATTTGTTCATTCATGCAACAAGGACGCATTGAACCCCTACTATAAGCATTTGGCAGTGAAAGAGATACAAAGAATCCTAATGCTCCTTGCCCCCAAGGAGTTTTCAATGCAGTTGAGAAGAAGAAAGAAGAAAGAAGGAGAAGGAGGAGGAGGAGAAGAGGAAGAAGAAGATCATATAGCCCTTTAAGGTTTACAAAGTGCTTTATGTACATTACCTAATCTGATCTTTACAATAATAATCCTATGAGGCAGCTGTTATTATTCACATCATTTTATAAATGAGGAAACAGTCTTAGAGAGGTTAAATGACTTTTCCAGGGTTACATAGCTAATAAGTGTCTGAAGCAGGATTAGAACCCAAGTCTTATTGATTCCAAGTCCAGCATTCTATCCACTTTGCTACCCAAACATCCACATATATGACAAAGTAACTGGCAACATAAAACAACAGTATAAGAAAGAGATCTCACGAAGCAACCCTCTTAAGAGTCAAATATTATTCTCAAATTTTGAGTATGAGGACCCCTTTTTAATGTCAGAATATCTTGAGGACCCCCACATGATGACAGTTGATTATTAGTATCTTTTGACTAAGAAAATACACAATGACAAAAATTTACTATAAATGGAGTAATGCTTTCAAATTGATTTTCATTTATTAATCACAGTAGCATCTGTGTACATATGAAACTGTAATACTTATGATTATGAATCATTATTTGTTCAGTCTCCAGAAACTAGATTTGTTTATGGATTCAAAGATGGCTTTGAATACCCTTGGCAATAACTCCATGGACCCTGTGGCCAACAGATTGGGAACCAATTAGATAGATCACGAGTCCAGAAGAAATTAGAAAAATTAATTTCTGCACATTTCCCATTTAGGAGACAAAACTAGCCTCAAACATCCCATCTTAAAGGAAATCTCTGATTTCCTATGTGGATAAGCATATCAGGCAAGATTTCTTGAGCCAGTGAGTAGATGAATCCCGACATTTAGAACATGCCAGGAAAACAAGCTGCCTGTCAGAACTAGTAACTGGTGCTATTCCAAGCATTGATGCAAAGGTCCTTTTTTTTTTTTTTTTTTTTTTTTTTTTT
>NW_020954641.1:7936775-7949554 GCF_900497805.2 Vombatus ursinus | reverse complement strand
CAACAGTGGAACAGAGGAACAAACCGGGGCATATGAATGTGATGGATTATTGTTGTGCTGTACAAAATGATGGCTATGAGGAATTCATACAAACTTGGAAAGACTCATAGGAATTGATGGGCCAAAGTAAGTAGAGACAAGAAGATAATACATCCCACAGTAATGGAAAGGAATAAATATATGTGAAAGAGCAATGATTTCATCTCATAGGAAGCTCCTAATGACAAAGATTTTTCTATCAATGCAGATCTTAACTTATCTATGATTTAGTCGATAAATCTTAGGGAGGAGGCTAGGGCTCAGAGAGATTAAGTGCTATGCCCAATGTCAGACTAGAACGCAGATCTTTCTGACTCCAAGCCTTTCACTAGAAGGATATCCCCTACGTCAACAGTCTCCAAAGCAGAGGCCATGGCTTAAACATGAGTAGTGGAGGATACCTAGATGAGCAATGGATAGAGCACTGAACCTGGAGTCAGGGAAATGGGTTCAAGTCTGGCTTCAGACACTTATTAGCTGTGTGACCTCAAGCAAGTCATGTAACCTCAGTCTCATCTGTAAAATGGAGATAATAACAGGAACTACTTACAAGAGCTATTGTACAGATAAAACAAAATGATATTTGTAAAGTGCTTTGCAAACCTTAAAGCACTACGTAAATGCTAGATATCATCATCATCATCATTATTATTATTAATTAGATAGGGTCCTGGACATGGTGCCACGAAGACTTGAGATCTAATCCTGTCTCATACATTCACTAGTTGTGCCATGTTGGCCAAGTCAAAACCTCTTTAAGCCTTAGTTTTCTCATCTGTAAAATGGAAATCACAATAGCAGCTACTTTACAGGGTTGTTGTAAGAAAACATTGAGGTAAAGTATATAAAGTACCTTGTAAGCCTCAAAGCATTACATAAACATTTCTTATATACAATCATTATCATTATTATTTTACTAAGGCCTAGAAAACTGAAGCGACTTGCCCATGGTCACATAGCTATCTAATGAATAAAAAGCATCAGTAACCTAAAACTCAACATGCTAAAAAAAATGAACTATCTCTTCCTCCTCACCCTTCCCTCCCCCATCGGCTCCTTCTCCCAACTTCCTTATTTCTATTCATGGCAACTGTTGTTTCTCAACCAGTCACCCAGACTCAAAATCTCCCCATATCTTTTACTCTTCCCTCTCTCCTCACCCTCCACATCCAATCTGACGCCAAGTTCTTAGCAACATCACACAAATACCCCTCCTCCTTTTCATTCCATGCTCACTGCCTCAGTCCCAGTTTAAGCCTCAATTATCTTGTGTCTGGACTATGGCAGCATATTGCTAGCTGGCTACCCTGTCCTTAGTTGGTCCGTTTTCAATTCATCCCACCCACCACAGCCAGATTTATCTTCTTCAAATGCATCTCTGATCATGTCACTCCCTTATTTTTAAAAGTCTTCCAAGGCTCCTTACTGCCTACCAAATGGAATAAAAACTCTTCAACTAGCTCCTCAAGACCTTCCATAACCTATTTCCAAACTATAATTCCAATCTAATCTCCTGTTACTCTCCCACACATACCTACCTGGTCTTCTAGGCAAATTAAATTACTCTATTTCCCCTGGACACATGTCATGCTTTCCAGTCTCCCACACTCCCTGCCACAGCATACTTATCCTCATTTATTTTACTAATCCATCAGCGCTTCCCATCAGTTCTTCACAGAAGGGACTCTTTTTTGTCTGTCTCGCTCTCTCCTCCTTTTCTCCCTCTTCCCTCCTAAAAAGCATCACCCAGCTTTCTGTTTTCGATTTCCTGCTTGCTATTAAGTCCCTCCAAATCCATTTTCCCAAGGAACAGAGAAGAAGGCGTGGGCCTCTGGAGTTGCTGGCTAGTACATTCAAGGAGGTTTTCTTGTACTTTAAACAATGAAGGAAAGCATCCAGTTATGTTCTGACTAGGCAAAAGACAGCACTCAAGCCAGAGAAGGGGGTAAGGGCCTGTTTGATTTGGAGAGACCTCCACTATGCTTGTTTGACCTCTGAGAGATCTCTTGTTAAGTGTAAAGCATGAGAGTGAACACAGAGGCCATCTGAGAAAACTGCCGTACTGAACTGACAGCCTCCTCTGGAATGCAGAAATCAGGTTGTAGGTCCAGAGCAAAAAGAAAGGTTGGACCCAGGGACCCAGGAAGGTTCAGATAGGGTGTGTGTGCCTTCAGCCTGGCCACCGTGGCAAGGTGGGATGAAACGGAGAAATCCTTCTAACAGCTAAGACTCGATCAGCCACAAAAAACTAATTCCTTTCATGTCCACAGTTCTTGGGTCACACACCAACTTGAGGCACTAAATAAATGAGTAAACTCCAATGGCCAAGTCTCTGCTCCCAAGCACACTGATTTCTGTGGCTCCAATGCCGCCTAATACTTCTACTTGTCCCCTCCTGGGTTAAGAAGGCACAGAGGAGCATGATTTTAAAAGGATGGGAGCATCATTCATTCTGCCCATATGTTAGAGATCAAAACAATGGGTTTAGCTCAGGCTTTTTTGTTGTTGTTCAGTCATGTCCAACTCTTCATGACTCCGTTTGAGGTTTTCTTGGCAGAGATACTGGAGTGGTTTGCCATTTCCTTCTCCAACTCATTTCACAGATGAGGAAACTGAGGCATACAGGGTTAAGTGTCTTGACCATGGTCACACAGCTAGCTAGTAAGTGTCTGAGGCCAGATTTGAACTCCAGGAGAAGAGTCTTTCTGACTCTAGGCCCAGCCCTCTATCCACTGCACCACCCAGCTACCCAGTTCAGGCTTTACCCCCATGACTAAATTCTAAGCAGTTGGAAATACTCATGGATACAGCCTTAAAGCTATAAAACTAAGCAGGAACAGAACATACCATTAGGAATTAAGAATTCTAGACCTAGAGTCATCTAGTCCAACTCTATCATTTTACAACAGGGGACAATGAGACTCCGAGGATATTTGACTAATACCCTCATATGATACCAGTAATGCAAGCTCACAGATTTTCTTATAGGACTGGGATAGGGCAAGAGTAAATTCCTTGCTGAGTTACTCACAAAGGAGTGTCATTAATGGAATCTATCTCTGCACCAGGTGAAGCCTGTGCCCACAGAGTGGTTATCTCTGAAGTTCAATTAAAAATGCTTACAACGTGTTTGGTTCCATATTTAGCCAAGAGAAACCAAAAGTTAAGTAACATGTTGCCAGCATCTCATAGAAAGTTAGGCCTGGAAGTTACATCCCACCTTTTTTTCCCCCACAAATGCAGAAACTGGGGCCTGGGCCTTTTTCCATTATACTATGCAAATTTTGCTCTTTATTAAAACATATCTTTTCATTCTCTTTTAATAAAACCCATAAACTCAAGATACATATTTTTCTAATAGGGCTTTCTTTGGCAATGAGAAAAGGCACTATTTTCCCATGATCATTCTGACTCTTAATGTCAATAGCACAAAAAAGCCAAAGTCCTAAATCTTATTCATTCCAGGACCTCAAAATATTCATTTAAGCAAGAGGTCCTAAAGTCCATTCTTACCATATGCACCAACCCAAAAGCCACTATAAAGAATCCAAGGTCCTGGACTCTTCCTCCTCCCCCTTCTCCCTAGGCCCTAACCTTGTCTTCTTTCCCGCTGACCCCAGAGCCCTGATGCTGGGCTGTGTGCAGCTTTTAATATTCCCCAGATTGAACGCACTAATTTCCAGAGTCTTATGGGAAAAAAGATACTTTTCCAAAATAGAGTTCTTGTGCTCACAAATTTGATCACTTTTAAGCCCTTTTCCTCACACCATACACATATCTATTATCATTATCATTATTTTTTATTTATTAATAGTAACAACAATAAGAATAACCAGCATTTTTAGGGTCTTTTAAGGTTTTCAAAGCACTTTACAAATATTTCATTTTATCCTCACAACAACCCTGGGAGGTTGGTGTTATTATTATCTCCATTTTACAGATAAAGAAACTAAGGCAGATAGACCCCTGCCCAGGGTCACAAAGCTAATAAGTATCTGAGGCTGGATTTGAATTCAAGTCTTCCTGAGAGTTACAGGCAGCTAGATGGTGCAGTGAATAGAGCACCAGGCCTAGAGTCAAGAATATCTGAGTTCAAGTCTGGCCTCAGGCACTTACTAGCTGTGCAATCCCGGGCAAGTCACTTAACCCTGTTTGACTCAGTTTCTTCATCTATAAAATGAGTTCACAAGGAGTCAGATACGACTAAACAACAATAACTTCCTGATTCCAGGTCCACTGCTCTATCCTCTAGACCACTTAGCTGCTTCTATTAATATCTTATAAAAAGCAGTTGTTATTTTATCTGCTTAAGCAGTAATTCACACAATATTAAATATAAAATAATAAGTCAGAGAGTGATATCCCAGGACCATTTCTATCTAAACATCATTGAAAAGGAAAAGAATAACAATGTCAATGATAGTAATAGCAGCTCATATTTATATAGTACTTTAAGGTTTGCCAAGTCTTTTGCATACATTATTTCATTTGCTCCTCAAAAGAACCTTGCAAAAGAGGTGTCATTAAAATATACACCTCTTTTTTACATATGAGGAAATTGAGACTGACGGGCTAAACGACATTTCTAATAATTGAACATGAAAAGTCCACAGGCTTTGCAAAGTATATGAGCTCCTCCTGCAGCTGCTGATGAGTTTATAGACAAGTCAGTATTTGGTATTTGGTACAAACTTGAATGGATTGGTACCTCACCCCAAATTCAGAAAGAGTCACACAGTCTCTGAGGTTGAATTTCAACCCAGGTTTCCCTGACTCCAAGTGAAGCCCTCTATGCTCTATCCTATGCTGCCTCTATATCATTTGAGCACGAGATCAAGTGAGCAGATGACAAATGAACCTCAAACTCTGTGGTCCTAACCACAAGTGCAATCCTGGATGGGCAGGACTTGTCATTTTCCTCCCCAATCCAAGGCAGAAATGAATGAACCTCATACTCTTTTGAAATTACACCCATCATTCCTTCTCAATCCAGGAAAGGTATGTTCTACCATCAATGTTCAGTTATTCTTCAGTCATGTCTGACTCTCTGTGATCCCATTTGGGGTTTTCTTAGCAAAGATACTGGAGTGGTTTGCCATTTCCTTCTCCAGCTCATTTTACTGATGAGGAAACTGAGGCAAACAGGGTGAAGTGACTTGCCCAGGGTCACACAACTAGTAAGTGTCTGAGGCCATATTTGAACTCAGGAAGATGAATCTTCTTGACTCCAAGTCTGGCACTCTATCTACTATGCTGCCTAGCTGCCCAATTCTACCATCAATATACTTGAGCAAATCCTTTAACCTCATTGAACCTCAGCTTCATCATCTATAAAATGAAAGAGTTAGACTAGATTATGTCTAATTCAATTCAACAATCACTTATTAAGCATGTACTACTAAACTGGGGACACAGATTAAAAAATTACGTAGTCTTTACCCTCAAGGGACTAATAGTTTTCTAATTGAGGAATATATAAATGAGTACAATACACAAGGCACAAAGTGTGACAGGGGCAAAAAGGACATCCTGGAAAAGATACATAAAGAACATCCCAGCCCTACTATGTGCTTCCTGCACAGCCCTGGACAAGATCCTTAACCATGCTAAGCCCAAGTTTCTTCATGCCCCAAAAGTTATTAAATTGTGCTTACTCCTTGGGTCAGAAACACCACTACTAGGCCCATGCAGGAAAGAGAACAAAGAAAGAGGAGAAGGTTTTTTATGTACAAAAATACTGATAGTAGTTCTTTTTGTGGTGACAAAAACTGAAGGGGTGCTCATCAAATAGTTGAAGTAGGGTATGTGAATATAATGGGATTGTGCCATTAGGAATAATGAAGGGTACAGCTTCTGAGGAACCTAGGAAGTGTCATATAAACTAATGCAGAGTGAAAGAACATCATGAAAACAAATAAGAATTCTGACCAACGCAATGGCCAATCACGATTCTAAAAGGACCAAGGGTGAAGGATGTTACCCATTTCCTGACAGACAGGTAATGTACTAAATATGAAGAATGAGACACACATTTTGGGACATGGACAATAAAGGAATTTAATTTGCTTGACTATGCATATTTATTACAAGGGTTTTGCTTTTCTTTTATTTTTTTTCCAGTGAGGGAAAGAAGGAGAGAAAATAATGCTTACTAACTGAGAAAAAATATATGATGTTAAGTAAAAAATAAAAATGAGACCCTGGGGCTACACAACTGTTAAGGTCCCCATCTAAATCTATAATCAATGAAATTGAGGAAAGAAATGGTATTTTCTCCTTAGGTGGAGGGGGGTGGGGCGCAGAGAAATCAAGAATCGAGAAAAGCTTTAGGGAAGAAAGTAGCAACTAAAGCTCAGTCTTGAAAAAAAAAAGAGGAGTTTAATGAACACAAGAGGAAAGATCCAAGCCTTCCAGGTATAAGGGGCAACGCTTCTTCCCTTAATGGTCCATGTTCTTTGTTCTAGGACCCCTTCCAACTCTGACATTCCATGTTCTAAGGCCCCCTCCAGTTCTCTAACACTAATATTCGATGAATTCTACAGATATAAAAGAAAGAAAGGGAATCCTTTAAAAGCTTGGGTCACATTAAATACCTGAATTAAGACCTCTTTTCCTACTCCAGTACCACAAGACAGACAGAAGAATGAACCTTACTGTCATTTCTTCCTCTACCAACACGGCCAAACAAATTCACCTGAGTACACAGACACACATACCGAGCATGCTTGTTCAAAGGAAGATAAGGATGGCCAGGGTGGCCCTACCTAGATAACAGAAACAGCAGGGTCATATACGAGGCTCAGCAATTAACTTTTATGGCTTGTAGACAACAGTAACAAAAAATACATAAAGCCACTTTCTCAAGGTCTTCCTCACACATCAGCTGGAAGGTCTTCTCCACTGGGTACGCAATCCAACTTTTGTTATCTGCTTTGCACCTCCGATATTATTTTTGGTGTAATTTTTTTATTTATTTTAAACTTAAATTAAAAAAAAGGGAAAAAACCCATTTCCATGTACACACACTTATGATATTAAATGTAACACCACCCCCAACAAGAAGCCATGTCAATGACCCAAGACAGTATGTGAACTTGATTAAGTAACTTCCCTTCTTTTGTCTACTGGTCCCTGCTCTCTAAAATGAAGGAGCTCTAAGGCACCCTTGTATGCTAACACTCTGAGATTCTATGATTCAACCTATTTACCCCTCCCCTTTGATTCTCCCCAAATGTTCTATCAATAGCCCCCAGCTCTGGGTTCATTCATTCTCTATCTAGAGGTTACATTCCCTTCATTTCCTGGTGGAAGTGTTTCTCATTCCCAGCAGGTGCTCCATAAAGATCCATTGAATTAGTGAAAAATTATGATCAATGATAATATGACCTCACACTCATTTAGCATTTTGTTTCTTTCAAAGTACTTTCCCATATGTAATTTCAACAGCACAGGGATAGAAGGGAAGAAGAGAGAGTGAAAGCCTGATGAGCTTCATAGGAAGCCCAGGGAGCCTGGCCTCCTGACACACAAACTCTCCAAGGTCTCTCCTTCTTTGTAAAATGAGGGACCAAAAGAGCTCTCAGATCTCATGCCATAACAACACTCCATGACCAAATCACTGAAAGTTGAATAGAACCCTTAATTTTTATTTTAAACCCAGGCACAAAGACCACTGAAACATGCAAAGTAAGCACTCTACCACGGGCAAAAGACCCCAACCTGCTGGTGTTTGTCTATCTTATCACCCCACCCCCCCCACCCAGCCACCCAGCAGGCAGATAAGGAAGAGGTTTCTGGTTACTCAATCAAGACCTATTTGTGGTAGGAAGTCCATAGAGTCAGAGCTAAACAGTAAACATTAAAATGTCAGCTGCTTATCTGGAGCATTCTGTAGGTGGAGTCAAGAGAATTTGCTCCCAGATCTCAGTGCCCCTCATCAAACAATGTGACCATTCAGCTCGGGGCAGTCCCAGCACCCACCACTCCCCCTTCGGAACATAACTGACCCTCCCTCCACACCCACCCCTCCCTGCATGATTTTGGAAAACCTTTGAGGGAAAAAATCTGGAGTAAGTGAAATGATTTCATCTTTCCCACTAAATAAAGAGAGAAAAGGAGGACTCTGGGTCAGGTGAAATGATCCCCAGGAATTTCCAAGACAAGGAGAAACTTGGCTGGCTGTTTAGAAAGGCAATGTGATAGAATGGTGAGAGGAGGGGGTAAGGTGGGGCTTGAAGCAGGAGATCAGGTTTGAGCCTCACAGAGTACAAACTCTGGAGGTGTGGCCTGGAGTGAGTTTACTTAACCACTTGGTGACTCAGTTTCCTCATCTGTAAAATGGGCTCATATAACAGCTGCCTGACCTGTCTCAGAGGGTTGCTTCATGGATCCAATGAGAAAATGTACATAATATGTTTTGGAAACTGAACAGGCTTACCTAACATTGAGCACTTATGAGTGTAAACTATTATTATCATTAAGGCAAAGGTAGAAAAGAAGTGGGAGGGATAAGGACATAAAACACTCCTGTCCAAAAACAACCTGGATGCTGCCACCCTTGTGGGAAAGTTACAGTCCTAATCTGCTTCTGCCCAGTCTTCAGTAAGTGGGTGTCCACGCTAAAGTGCCATCTGTCTCCACCCTTGATGACTTTCTGGGGAAGGGCAGCCTATGAATTGTTTCCCAAACATGACTGAACCAGGATACCTTCCTGTCCTCCTGATGCTTAGAGACTGGGCATTTGAGATCTAATATTAGTATGCAAAACAACTAAAAATGATCCCAATAAAACTTTTTTTTTAACTTCCTGTATAATTTTTTGAAGGACCTGTGATTTCACCAGGCAGTTAGAGATGGTGTTAAATGAAAATCCTAGTTCGGGCCTCACCCTGGTCAATAAGGCAAATACAGGAAATAAAACAAAAGGAGTTTATTAGTACACTGAGCTGTTTTTATAGACAAAATTAAAACAATTTACATGTAAGAGTAAGACAATCCTAACCAAATGACATTTCAGTGAAAAGGTGGGATTAGTATCACTGCAGTTTTTACTCTATTAACAGCATCTTTCTGTTCATTTTTAGTTATATCCGACTCTTTATGACCCCATTTGGGGTTTTCTTGGTCAAGATGCTGGAGTAGTTTGCCATTTCCTTCTCCAGTTCATTTTACAGATGAGAAAACTAAGGCAAACAGGGGTAGTTGACTTACCCAGGGTCACACAGCTAGTTAGCATCTGAGGCCAAATTTGAACTCAGGAAGATGAGTCTTCCTGATTCCAGGCCTGGCATTCTATCCACTGGGCCATCTCAAGCCAGGAAGACCTGAGTTCAAATTCTACCTCAGACATTTCCCAGCTGTGTGGCCCTGGGCATGCCATCTAACCTCTCTCAGCCTCAGTTTCCTCATTTGTAAAACTGAGATCATAATAGCACCTGTCTCAGAGTTGTTGTGATGATCAAATGAGGTAATATATGTAAAACACTTTGCAAACTTTAAAGTGCTATACAAAACGCCAGTTATTGTTATAATAATAATAATGATTATTATTATTATTATTATTGTTTTTATAAGGTTCTATGGAAGGGAACTCCTTATGTAGAAACTCATTCCCCTTTTGCAGATCAGAGACTCTCAGTTGTTAAAGTAATGGTTCTCCAGATCTTCTTTGCTCATGAACATTATTATTCTTTGCTGTAATAAATACAGGAACACAAGTTTAAGTGCCATAGCATTCCCCAGGGATTCAATCCTGCACTTGAACACAGGGCTTCCTGCCTTTCCTGGCTCTCCCTCACCTCCTTTACATTCTGGCCACACTGGCCTGCTTGTTGTTTTCTACCTTCCATCCCTCTTCTGCATTGCCTTTGTACAGCTTGTCCTACGTGGCTGGAATGCGTTGCATCCTTACGTCCTTTTAAATCTACTTAAGATATTTAGGGAGACCCTGTGGTTTACAATTCTTATTTCCTGATCTGAACATACTGGGCAAAATATAGTTTAGAGCCAAGAGCCCTTGGTGCAATGAGAGCTAGGAGTCCTAAATTTTAATCTCAGTTCTGCCACTAAGATAGGTTGGTGACTGTGGGCAAATCAGTTGAGCAGCGTTTTACCCATGTATAACACGACAATACTATATGATGGCTGTAAAATCATATATCAGAATAAGAACTTGAAGTGAGCAAGGACTATCCAGTGCAAAGACCAGGACTCCACAGCCCACACATGCCTTGCCCTCCCGAATCACAGGTCAGGATTGCAGTTTGACCTGGATCAGCATTTCCTTTTTTCAAAATGTTTGTTTTCAAAGTCCAGAAAATGGAAATCAGTGTCATCCTTTCCTGCCAATAATTCCCCCCAAGTAATTTCAGTATCCAAGAAGACAGTACGTGTTGCTAATCCCAAAGGACTTTCCCCAGAAATTTGCAACCATCTACTCTCCAAGTCCATTTGTTCACAAGTATTTACTGGGTGTCTACTGTGTCTGAAGTACTACAAAAATCACTAGGCGATGGGGAAAACAAATGATGGAATCTGGGATTCCAGAATCTTAGAGTTGATAAGAATATAAGACCCAGCCTCACTCTCTAGGAACTTAAATATATTTGGGGAGATAAGACATATGCATGAAATAACTATAAGTGTGTACAGATGTAATCAGGTGTATAGAATAAAAATCTAACATTAGGTAGGATTTCAGTGTTGGAGGAAGAGGGAAATAAAAGGAGAAATAGGGGAAGGGATGAGGGGATTGCAGGAGAAAGAGAGAAAAGAACAGGGAGAGAGCTAGAGTGCCAGTGAGAGTATATCAGGAAATACTTCATGGGAGAGGTATAATTTGAGTAGGTCCTTGAAAAATGGGTAGGATTCTGCAACCAAGTCAGTCAACAAGCATTTATTAAATGCCTACTACAGCCAGTGACTGTGCTAAGCTCTGGACAAAGGGTTTATAAAGCAGTTTATAAGCCTTAAGGAGTTATGTAAATGCAAACTATTATTATCCTTATAAACAGAGTGGGCATTTCAAGCAGAAGGAATAGTACAGACAAAGTACGATTGATAAAAAGCCCAGGAGAACCGAGGGGCAAAAAGAAGAATAGTTTAGCTACAGCGGAGGATTCAGATACAGCAATGGTGAGAGATAAGGTTATGAGAGAAAGTTGGTGACAGATTATGAAAGGCCTTGGATACAAGACTAAGGACTTTGGAATTTATCCTGTAATCAATGAGGAGCCATAGACAATTTCTTAAGTGAAGGACCAGCAAGATCAGAACTTTGCATTAGGATAATTAACCCGGCAGCAGTATACAGGATTGATTGAAGGAGGGAGACCTAGGAGACTAATGCAGCAATTGGGAAGTGAGATAAGGGTCCTATCTAAACTGGTGGTAGTGAAAATGGAAAGGCAGAAAAAAAATGAGAGTAAGATTACCAAAAAAAAAAAAAAATAAAAAAAGGATCAAAAGAACTTGGAGGCTGATGAGATGTGGCAGGTGAAGGAAAGGATAGAGTCAAAGTTGCATCCCACAGGGCTTCTTCAGTCTTGCTTCTCTCAGGAAGATCCAAAAATTGAGAGGAAAACCCATGAGTAGGAAATGGGGTGGAAAAAGAAGAGAGGCCAAAAACTCTTAGATTTCTGGACAACCAATCAATATTTCAATTCCTGGATTTGTTCAGATGAAAATCTCAAGTAAAGGTCCACAATCAAAACTGATGTGGAAGTGGCAGTAGGATTGGGGTGGGAGTGGAGAGCAACTTTTAAAAATCATTTTGTTTTACCCAAACTTTACAACCACCACATCTCCCTTTGGTTTTGATGGTTACTCCATCTTTGGGTTAGATATTTCCTTGGTGACTAAGATTTTGTGGAAAATCAGGAATTTTTTCACTTCTAAATTCAAAGACTACATAAGAACTACCATCTTGGATCAGACAACTAGTTCCCATCCAATTCCAGATTCTATTTCTGGGCATGTTCCCTTCTTTGGGAGGGGCATGTCTGCCCTCCCCGAAATCAACCTAAAAATGGTATGGGTATCCCTCAAACATGTTTTTTATCTAATATCCACACATTTCTCTATACCTGTGGTTCTTAATTCTAGGGTTGACAAATTCCTAGGGATCTGTGAACTAAGATGGGAAAAAAATTACATCTTGTTTTCAACATAACTAGCTTCCTTTGTAACCCTAAATTTTATTTTATACATTTAAAAACACTGTTCTGGGGCGGGAGGGGGGGGGAATCCATAGACTTCAGCAGACTGCCAAAGAGGGAATCCATGACACAGAAAAGGTTAAGAACTCCTGCTCTGAACCCTCCCAGCTCCTGTTTATATCTGGTGACTAATTTAATCACCATTCCTGTAGTTTGGTTATTCCTAAAAGGAATAGAAGTCATGAAGGTCTTCCCAGAGAATACATCCAGACCCTTTGAAAGAAAGGAAGAAGTGACCCAAAGGAAACTCAAGGGATCAGCTAAGAGCTTCTTCCATTTACTTATTTTGAGGACTTGGGCATGTTTGGGGAAACTTTAAGTTTTTGACATTAAAAAAAAGCAGAAGTGATGATAAGAAATCACCAGGAGAATTTTACTAAGATTACAGATTCCGGAAGAAAAGCTGATCTCGTGGTTTTTGGCTAACATCCACATGGTACTTCAAGGGAAAGTGCCTAGTCACTCACTCACCGTGTGTGTGTGTGTGTGTGTGTGTGTGTGTGTGTGTGTGTGTGTGTGTGTGTG
>NW_020954641.1:7926948-7936748 GCF_900497805.2 Vombatus ursinus | reverse complement strand
ACAGACAGTACTCGAGGGTGTTCTGTAAAAAAAAAAAATTAGAGGGAAAAGTTGAACAAAAAGGTTCCCATCCCAAAGAACAGCTAGTGCTCTAGGGGCAATTCTCTGATCCTTTTTAGCTATTATGTCATTTCAACAGAAGTCAGAAAATACCACATGTAAAAGAGCTACATTCTGGGTCATATTGGGCCACACTGAGAACATGGGGTTTAGCCACTGGGGATAGATAAGAAGCATTGACATATGTTTGATTATACCCTCGTATGTCAAAATCCAGGTATGTTGCTTGAGAATGTATGTATTAGACAACTAATTTCAAGCATTCTATTAAATTTAATAGTTTTAAATCTCAAAATTAAAAATATAAGGGTAAACATTACTGTCAATCCCCGAAAGCCTGTTTCTTGGATATAGCGTTATAACAGGCACTAACATTATCCCTCTGGAGTCTATCCCTATACCAGTAAGTACAGACAGAAGAACTGTTAACTAGACTGCTGACTTCTTCCATATCCTTTCCACATTGGCATCTGCCCCCAGTTCTCCACTGAAAACAAATTTGCTAAGGTTGCCGAGACCATCCCCGGTGCCAAATGCAAAAGCCATCTCTGCATTCTCCCCCTCCATGACCTTTCTGTATCTCCTCCTCAACATCCCATCTGGTCTTGACCTCCAGGGCACAGTCCTCCTTCGGTCTGCTAGTCACTTCTACGTCCTGACTTTTGGAGGATCGTCTTCAAACCATCCCAAGAGCTGACTACCCCCAACCCCCATCCCCACCCCAATCCCTTTTTCTTTTGGCTATAGTACAAAACACCCTGAGCATCGTTCAAAAGATCACATGATAATAGATTTAGAAATGGAAGGAACCTTAGAAACCATCTAGCCCAACCATTCATTTTCCAGATGAGGAAACTGAGATCAAGTGACTTAAACAAGGTCACATATATGGTAAGTGATAGAACCAAGTTTTAAATCTAGGTCCTCTGACCAAAGTCAGTGCTTTCTCCACTGGGCCACAACCTCCATATGCAGATTACACATCAAGCTATTTATTTTCATCCTACTTCTTGGTTCTTGAATGTATGCACTTCCTTTGCTACCACATTGCATTCTTTCAACGGAATATAACAATGTTGGCTATTCGTGGCTAGCTCTATGGTCCCCTCAAGTTCTTCCACTGTGCCTGCAAGGACCTTCCAATACCAAGGACTGGTACTTGGGAAATGGCAAAAAGTAGAAAACTCTTACCCACAACTTCCCATCGTGGTAAAAGGCCCCCAGTAGCTTCACTATGTATGGGTGGTCACATGTAGCCAGGATTTCTATCTCCACTATATAATCTTCCAGCTCCTCCTCACTCTTGGTTTCGATGACTTTGGCAGCAGCCAATGCACCCGTCTCCTTGTTCTTGGCCTGTAAGACAGAAACCCCCAAAATAAAAAACAGTTTGGTTTATCCTGTGGTGTCTCCTTAGACTCACCGGCTGCCATGCATCACACTGCCCAATTCTATTCTATATCAGAGTTGGATTATGAGCAAGAAGTCTCAACAAGGAGCAAAGTGACATAGGCTCATGGAGGAAGAGCTGAGAGAGACTTCAGAGGTGATCTGGTTCAATCCCTTCATTTTACTGATGAAGAAACTTGGGCCCAGAGAGGTTAAGTGATTTGTCTAAGGTTACACCAGTAAGTAGCATCTAGTCCCAATCTAATCTGGAGCTCAGAGAGGTTAAGTGATTTGTCCAAGGTTACCCAGGTAAGCAGTATCTAGTCTCCATCCATTCTAGGACCCAGAGGCTACATGATTTGTCTAACATTACTCAGGTAAGTAGCAGAGCCAGGGTTCAAGGGATTATCAGCACTAGAGCTAGAAGAGACCCCAGTGAGGGCCTTTGACTCCAGGGGTAGCCCTCAACCCACTGTGACACATTGTGGCATTGTGGCACTGACCAAGAAGTTGTTAAGTCCTGCCCCGAGTCCAAGGCAGGTCCTTAACCAATACACTGGGGGGAGAATACTACGGATTTATTTAAAGTGACAAGTATGAGAATTGTGTCATTATAAACATAAAAATGTTTATATGAAAAAATTAAAAAAAAAACAGAAGGTAAGCTAATACCTACACACTGATGACAACAGGGTGGAAGTATATTCAGTAACATTAACAAAGATGCAAACAGCTCAACGTCCATTAGGTTCTTTTTTGTTGTAGGATTTCTTAAGACTTGATTTTCTACTACAGTCTTTCATGGTCTGGCTACCTTTACCTCTTCCTACACTAAATCTATTCCTATGCCACAGAAAGGTCTGGTAAATTCACTTGCTGCTACTGTTAATGTTTTCAAAAATTCATGAAAAGTAACCAAAATCATCACTGGTTGATCAATCTTTAGTTTGCCTTCTCCTCCCTTATTAGATAAATTATAATTTTAAAAATTCACTCAGAGTGCCTCAAAATCCTCACCCACACAACCTTTAACTGCTGACATACTATGATTTCATTTCCCAGAAAAAGGGTTCTTTTTCTATTTGCCAAGAGGAATATTGAAAGTAGTGATCAGTCTGGTTTCGCTGAAAAGTTACCAGCTTTGTGTGCATTTGACCAATTCACCTTGTCCAATTCAAGGGTAAAGAAAAAATTGAGGTCCCTAGATTGCTTCCTGGGTATAGAGACCTGCTACCAAGTAGAAAGGAAGCTCCTTCTTGAACGTTTGATTTTTGTCTTTGCCTATTCACTGCCTTTCCTAGGACTTAACACATAGGGCAATGTGTGTTAAAATGAAGTTCCCACCCCACCCGACACGATTGCAATCACACTGGGCAAAGGCACACCCTGAGTGCTAGACATTAATAAGGCATACAGCTTTTCCTGTGTTGACCAAAGAGGAATGTTTCTCCAACAAGGTGGGTGGAAGGGCACCACACCATTGGCACATTTTCCAGGTGGAGTCGAATATACATTGCTCACATGCCTGAATGGGGTTATTGACATCTGAGGTCTGCTTCCAACTCTCAGCAAACCATACTGCTTATATAAACACCCAAGGAATGTTGGCATAGTAGTTTTCTCTCTTATTTCAAAAGGGCCTGGGGAGGGAAAGATCAGGCAAACGGGCAGTTAATTGAAAATCAGGCTCATTAAGTGGCTTAGTTAAAATTAAAGGCTTAAAAAAAAAACTATATCCTTAAAACCAAGGAAAAAAAAAAGGATATGCAATTCATCACTGCCTCCTTACACCAAGGAGGTGATTGTGTGTCATTTTCAGAGTGGATAAAGAAACACCTGACCAGCTGAGACTTTTGACATCAAACAATGGCACTGGATTTGGAGTCAGGGCGTCTAGATTGGAATCTCACATCTACACCACTGAAGACTTGTGGGGTTACCTGCCTTCTATTCCCTAACTTGTTTCTAACCCTAACATATTATCTGCTTCATTAGAATGCAAAGTCCTTAAGGACAGGGACTATATTTGCTTTTTGTTGGGTCCCTAGTGCCTCGTACAGTGCCTGCTACAAACTAAAAGCTCCATAAATGCTCGCTGAGTGAGCCGGCACAAGTCACTGACCCTCTCTGGAGGGTCATCACTCTTTATTGAATGAAGGGGCTGTATTTCAATGTCCCTCCCAACTTTAAATTCTAAACCTATGACTCCTATCAAGTACATGAGGAAGAGTGAAGAATATATACTATTCTGGGCCTTTACTATGCTTGATTTCTTCAACTTCCACACTCCCTTGAAGACGGAGAGATGACAGCAGCAATGCTTTCACTTTGGGTGATGTACTGCTCTCGGCTGCTACTGATTCCATGTTTTACAGCTTAAGATCTCGCTCACCTTCTCAACCGAGAGAGAATGAACCGAAATGAGAGTACTTTGGAATTGGACTTACTCCTAGCTAGTGACCTTGGGCAAGTTACTACCTTAGTGAACCTCAGTGCTCACCTGTAACTTGTCATTTGTAGAAAGCCTGCCTGCCCTGCCTATCTCCAAGGGCTGTTTTCTGAATCAGACAAGGGTATATATGTGACAGCTCCTGAAGGTTATAAAGTATTATATATTTACTTCAGTATTACAAGGAGGAAAACAATATGCATGGTGACAGCATCAATGTAATGAAAAGAACAATAAGCTTCAAAGGTCATCTAATTCAGTGTAACGGGAAGAGGTCAGAGGGCTGAGGTTCAAGTCTGGCGCCACATATTATGGGTGTGACCTTGCACTAATTACTTAACCTCTCTGGACTTCATCTTCCTCTGTTAAATCATATGCTACCACACTGTAAAAGCAAAGGGGTTGGACAGTACAAGATTTAAGGTCCCTTCCTGCTCTGACTCTACATGTTATAAATGTATACCTGAGCAAGAGTGCCCCTTCCCCTACCCCGAGCATCCTCAACAGAGAACCTGGTTTCAAACCCTGCCTCTGACATTCACCATTTGTGTGACCTTAGGCAAGTCACTTCATTTCCCTTGGCATCAGGTTCCTCATCTTGTGGGGATTGGAAAAGAGGGCCTTTGAGGTCCCTTCCAGCTATAAATCCATGATCCTATGATTTCCAGTGATGGGCAAGACAAATTGACCTAAAGTCTCGAGGTCATAATTTTCTCATCTCCCCCACAGTGCTGGTCATGTATAAAGTGCTAACTAAATACTTGTTTTGGTGTGTGGGTGTGTGTGAGTGAGTGATATTATATCTACATCTACATCTATATCTA
This sequence comes from Vombatus ursinus, assembly GCF_900497805.2. Taxonomy (NCBI): domain Eukaryota; kingdom Metazoa; phylum Chordata; class Mammalia; order Diprotodontia; family Vombatidae; genus Vombatus; species Vombatus ursinus. Next base: position 7,932,026 of record NW_020954641.1, on the reverse strand, counting down.
TCTGTCTGCCCCAATTACATGTTCAAACAATTTTTCAACATTTGCTTTTTCTAAAGTTTTAAATTCCAATTTCTATCCCTTCCTTCCCTCCCCCCTCCCTGAGCCACTAAGCAATCAGATAATAGGTTATACACATGAAATCATGTAAAACATTTCCATATTTAACTAAATACTTGTTAAGTTGAATTTGACTATGCATTCTGCAGTAGGATTTGGACCTACATCCTAAACTAGTTAAGGGACCAGGAAACCCCTTGGGGGAGACAAAGAAAAGAAGCTTCATCCTCATGTGGCTTAGCCTAGGAACTAAGGGCTCTGCAAATTGCTTCTAAATGAAGACTTCAAAGAGGTGACTATATTTAGAAAGGAACACAATTCATGTTTCCTTTTTCCCACTGAATCACAGAATTTGATATTAGTTCTATGACCTGACTTTACTCCAACTGTACCCCCTTCTCCACCACCTCCCCTCTCTTCACGCTCCAAAATCTTTAGATTGGTACCTCAGCCTTGCATTCTAGCCCCACCCTATCTTCCCAGCCTTATCAACCACATTTCATCTACCCAAACCCTTCACATATGACATCTCTTCTGTATGTACTGGTATCCCTACTCAGGCCAACACTTCCATGTCTTCCCCATCCAAACCTTGGACTCTACCCCCTGGAACCAAGCTGGGTTCTGACAGTCAGCTTTGGCCTTATTTTGCCTAGATCCAGGGCCACATTGCCAAGGTACTCACCTTCCCTAGTACAGTGCCCAGGGTCACACGGCTAGTAAGTATCTGAGGCCAGATTTGAACTCAGTCCTTCCTGACTCTAAGTCCATCACTCAATCCACCTCACCAAAATAATGAAATGTCACAGAAGGCAAGAGAAAAAACTTGAAGTCAGGGTCAGTAGTGAAAAAAGCAACAGAGAAAATGGGCCATGAACAAGGCATTGTGGTGCAATGGAGAGTGCTGGACTTGGAATCAGGAGACCTGGCAGGATTGGAACTCTAGCTATGCCATTAGGTAACCTCGAAGAGGTGACTTAACCTTTTGGGTTCTCAGATTGCTCATGCATGAAATAATGAGATTGAACCAGAGGACTAATCGCTAAGCTCTGGTCCTCTGGGATTCTGAGATCAGGATTTGGCATGAGAGAGATCACTGGTGAATTTAGAGCAATTTGGGTGGAGTGCGGAAACAAAATGAGGTTACAAGGGAGTGAAGGAGTGTGGGTGGTAAGGAAGTAGGGATGGTCCACTCAAGATGAGTCATGAAGGGCAAAAGCAATGGGGTCATCTGCTAAATCACATACTATTAAACTGTAAAATCTTGTCTCACTGCCTTCAACCACCCCCTCGCCCCTCAGCACTGTCGTGTAGAGTAAGTGCGGAATTGAATTAGTTAGTATGGCTGCCTGAATGCTTAGAGAAAATGGGGATACAATTAATCAACCAACAAGCATTTATTAAGAAGCAAAGGAAAGGGGCAGCTAGGTGGCACAGTGGATAGAGCGCCCGCCCTGAAGTCAGGAGGACCTAAATTCAAATCTGACCTCAGACCAAACATTTGACACTTACTAACTGTGTGACACTGGGCAAGTCACTTAACTCCAGTTGCCTAAAAAAAAACAAAAAAAAACAAACAAACAAACAAAAAAGAAGCAAAGGGAAAGGAAAATGAGGATGGCGCAGGGTTCCTCCTAAATTAGAAGGGAAGGGCATCCAGAGTGCAAATGGGAAAGACTGGTTCTAAGGTTCTGTCCCTAAAATCACAGGAAGGTAGAAAGGGAGGTCAGTAGCTGACTTCCACAGCTAACATTCTGAAGAGGTAGCATGATCTAGTCACTACTGCTGAACTTAGAGTCAGAAGAGACCTGGGCTCAACTCTTACCTCTGACACTTACTAGTCATATGACTCTAGGCAACTCACTTAATCTCTCTGAACCTTAGTTACGGCATCTATAAAATGGGCATACTTGTCAAACTTATTAAAAAGCATCTAATGTGAAAGCAGGGCAGCAAGGTATCACAGTGGAGAGAGTGCTGGGCCCAGAGTTAGGAAGACCTGAGTCCAAATCTGGCCTCTGACACTTACTAGCTATGTGACCCTACCCTGGGCAAGTCCCTTAACCCTGTTTGTCTCAGTTTCCTCATCTGGAAAATGAGCTGGAGAAGGAAATAGCAAACCACTCCAGTATCTTTGCCAAGAAAACCCCAAATGGGGGTCAGAGAGTCAGATGTGACTAAAATGACTCAGAAACGTGAGGGCACTGTGCTAGGGTGCTAGAGAGCTCCTCTCCTTCCCCCCTCCGAAAAAGAAACCATCCTATCAGGTCCCTACACTCAAAGAACTCATATTCTATTGGGAAATTCAACATGGACAGAGAGAAATAAATATATAAGATACTTTGAGGAGAGAAAAGGTATTAATGACTAAGGAGATTAGGAAAGGATTCTTATAGGAGGAAGCACCTGAGCTGAGAATCCTTATCTTCCATCAAGAGCTAAGAAGCATAAGGAAATACAGTCTATGGAAAGGCATGGAAATAAAAGATGATATGCCTCAAGTGCTTTGCAAACCATAAAGCATGTTATCTTAGTAACTGCTATTATTAATTATGCTTAAGGAGGCAGTAGTAGGTAGCAGCTAGAGTAGTAGCCTTGTAGTCAGGAAGACCTAGGTTCCAAATCTGGCCTCTACCATTTATTAACAGTGTGACCGACCCTCTGTGAATCACTAAGGCTCAGGCAACTCCCTAAGACTTATGTTCTGAGTGACACCTAGGTTGGTGAGGGGAGTTCCCCACCTGAGGAAATCACAGATGTTTGGCTGACAATAACACTCAGACTGAGGAGGAGGATGTGGGGGAGCCAGCTGGGTCCAAGCGGGAGTTAGACAGGCCTTTCCAGCCGAGGGGAGGGGAGAGAGCTGACAGAGGGTGTGGGGCAGAAGCCACGCATGGGCGGAATAGTGGTCCATTGTTGCCTCTGACGTCACACGCTCCCACAAGACGGCTAAAGCCAGGGCACAGTGAATGAGGGGAAGCCCGTGCCTTCCTTCAAGGTCCAGCCAATGACTAATGGCCTGAGCCTACTCCCTGTGAACAGGATGTGCCCCTCACACAGCAACAACACTACTGTGTTTTCCTCTGGGAGAAAACCTCCATAGGAAGAAATTCAAGAACAATCTCCCCCTCTGTGCAGTTTTAGTCATGCTGATCTAGGTATGATTTATAAGTGGTATGGGGGAGGGGCAAATTTCCCCAATCCTGGAATCCTTCCTCTGCCCTGGGAGAGATGCATTTCTTCTCTAAAGTCTAGAAGCTTAGATCAGAAGTTGGAAGTTTGGTGTGCTTCCCCAAAATTAATCTGTGCAGGTGCCTGAATAAAAACTCCCTCATCCCTAATTCTTTACAACATGCAAACAGCTTCCTTCTCTCTCCTGTCTCTCCTCCTTAATCCTGGGGAAGATATCAGTGCCCCAGACCCATGGATTTAGAGATCTCCAAAGTCACAGAGCCTGGAGCCTCCAGAGACCCCAGAGTTGCTGCCAATCTACACCTGGGTAGCTCCAGCTTCCTTCAAGTCTCAGCTAAAGTTGTACCTTCTGCAAGAGGCCTTTCCCAGTCATCCTTAACCTTACTGCCTCTTCTCTGAGATTATCCCCAATTTATCCCATATATGCTTGTGTGTATCAAGTTCTCTGCATGTTGTTTTCCCCATTATACTATGAGCCCCATGAGAGCAGAGGCTGGGTTTTTTATTTGTTTGTTTGTTTTTGCCTTTCTTTGTATCCTCAGTGTTTACCACAGGGCCTGGCACATAATAGGCACTTTAAAGAAAATACTTGACCCTCTCAGAAGCTCTGATATGCCAGCTCTGTCACTAGTAATCTCTGCAATTTCAGACAAATTCCTTCATCTCTCTAGGCCTCAGTTTGCTCATCTGTAAAATGTGGCAGGGGCTGAACCAGATGGTCTGTAAGGTCTTTTCCAACTTTTGACCTATGATTGGAGATGTTGGTCAACATCATTTATTGAATACCTTCTGTATACAAATAGTGCTACTAGAGGTTTTCTGGAAGATGTAAAGACCACAAAGAGACTATCCCTACGAGAGGCTTACAATTCACATACTTAATGAATCAACAGATTTTCACTAAGTACCATCTGTGTACTACCACTAGGCCAGGTTGAAAGGAGATAAAAAGATAAAAATAAATTTAGATCACTTCGGGATATTTTATTCAGTTCTTGGGTACATTTTAGAAAAGACAATGTCAAGCTGGAATGTACACAGAAGAAGGTAAGAATGTTGAGGGGACAACAAACATCAGTTCAAAGAAATGAATTTTTTTTAATAACTTGTTTTAACATATCGCAAAAAAACCCCAGGACACTAACTGCAACTGAATCTCCATAATATGCAATCCTCAAGAAAAGAACACAAAAGAATGACTGATGGCTATGACTAATAGCTCTGCTCCATCTGCCAAAAGGGCAGATGTGTTCCATAGACAACTATCAGTGCTGTCTAGTATTTTTGACCTGAGGCTTTTTTGAAAAAAACTGTTTAATGTTGTTTTCATCTACATACAGCAGTTGTAATTACGCACGCTGGAGTTTTTCTGGTTCTGCAGACCTGTTAACATTTTGCCTGGAGGATAGAAGTTTTGCAGGGACAGTGAAGCTGTCTTCAGGTGTCTAATCGGTTGTCATGTGGAAAAGGGCCTCGACTAGTGTTTCTTGGCCCCAGAGAGGAGAACTAAGAGTAAAAATAAAAAGGCAGATTTCAGCCTTTTTAACCATTTTAAGGTTTAAAGGATTTAAGGGAAAACATTCTAAAAGGGTTGTCTCAATGTGGAGGGGGCTGCTTTGGGAGGCAGGGAGTCCCCCTTCCCTGGAGGTTGGATGACAACTCTTTGGGATGTCAGAAGGAAATCTTGAAAACCTGGAAAGATTTACATGAACTGATACAGTGAAGCAAACAGAACCAGCAGAACGTTGTACACAGTAACAGCAATATTGTACGATGAAGAACTGGGAATGACTTAGCTATTCTCAGCAATACAATGATCCAAGACAATC
>NW_020954641.1:7897531-7926817 GCF_900497805.2 Vombatus ursinus | reverse complement strand
ACAAGGAAGGGAGGGAGGGAAGGACATAATTTGGAACTCAAAACTTTAAATAAAATTGTTAAAAAATTGGAAAAAAAAAAGAAAAGGAGATCTTGCTCAGTTAAATGTTCAGAAAGATTATAAGGCAGCTTCTGATGGCCCTTCTGACCCTGAGATTTTGTTATTTCATGATTTTATGATGATATGTGGGATCTGGCCTAAGGGAGCCTTAAGTCTTATGTACCCACCTCTTTGCATCCTCACCTCTGTATCTTGCCCATAGAAGAATGTAACACATACCCAAACAAATACAAAATAATACATGATAAGTACATAAAACAGGGGCAACCAAATTTCTGTGAGACCTTGGGGAAGAGGGCAGTCATTATCAAGTTGGAGGATGGGGGGGGCAGAGGGGGACCAAAGAAAGCTTGCTGCAGAAGGCTGTAATTTAATTGGCTTTTAAAGGCTGGCTTGAAACTCAATAGTCAGAGGAGGAGTAGAGAGGGAGGGCACTTCAGGCACAGAGAAAGTGTGAGCAAAGGCACAAAGGTGGGATATTGTAAAGTGAAAATACGAATGATAAATAGTTCACTTGTGATGATGTATAGACTATGTGAATAGGAATAATATGAGATAAAGTTAGAAGTGTATATAGGGTAGTGCCAGATTGTGGAAGGTAAGACTTGGTAGGAAAAAGCAAGCCACTGAAGATTTTTGAATAGGGGAATGATATGAACAGATAGAAGGAAGGTAAGGCTGGAGGTAGTATGGACGATGAATGAATGTATGAATAAAACATTTATTAAGTGCTTACAATGTACAAAGCACAGTGCTAAGTGTTAGGGATACAAACAGAAAAGCAAGACAGTCCCTGAACTCAAGGAGTTCACATTTGAATGCAGAAGCCACCATATATTGTCCTTAGGGTTTGATGACAAAGCAAATATATGTAAATTCTTCTCCTTTAATGTCCTTTCTACTGATAAAATCATATCTGCTTCTGACACTGAACTATATATTTAGCCATGCCGAGGACTTTGGTCTTTCTAGGTCTTCAGTAGCTGGAGCACCTGCAAGAAGAGTTGCTAGGCTACATCTCCATGGGGGCTGCTTCCTAGGATAACGGCTGAAGACATTGAGTTGGAGGTAATAATACATTCAAGGCTCATGGGTTCAGGGTCCTAGGCTGCATCCACCAGGATTTGGAGAGATGGTGGTCAAAGTGGTGGTGGTGCTTTGACTGGCCTGGCACAGGTCTCTTATTTCTCCTTTTCTCCCATGTTGCTTCAGCTAGGCTGGCTTGTCTGCCTTAGCAGTTGGCAGACAGTTGGTGGGGATAGCTGGCCCCTTTCTCTACAGGAGTTACTTTCGCAGAAGACAGGAAGGCTGGGCTCATAGAAAGGCTAGTGATCTGGGGGTGCTGCCACTCCCAGGGCTCCTGTGTCTATCTGCCTTTTAGTGGAGGTTAGTCAGCAATTGTTACTGGTGGTAATGAGAAAGGGAAGCCCCACCTCCAAATGATTTCTCCCTTCAAAAATAGGTGTGGTGGCTGAAAGCAGGTTTGGTAGTTTGAGGAACACTTCTATTTCCAAGGCTCTTGGGCTCAGTATCCTGTTTTGTCCCCATCAGAGTCTGAGGGGAGATGGTGGTCAAGGTGACGGTGATGGTGGTAGTTTGACTTGCCAAACACATAATGCTTTCTATTTCTCCCTCAGGACACTTTGTTGCTTCAGCAAGGCTCCCTTACCTACCTTGTGTGTAGCACAACACATTCTACCTAGGAATCTTCTTAATTTCTGGGATGAATCAGATAGAGAGGAGAACCCTTGGGATAATATTCTAGAGTACTTTTCTGGGCCTTCCCTGGTCCAAATAAGGATGCTATCAGGAGATGGGGGAAGGGAAGTGTGGTAAGGGAGGAGATGAAGGCAGGAAGACCTGTTAAGAAGCCACTGCAAAATCTAGCTAGGTGGCTACTAATGAAGACATATATTAAGGTGGCAGCAATGAGAATAGAGAGATGGATACAAAAAATATTGTGAAACAATAGGTAACTGACTGGATAGGACAGACATGAAGAGGAGAGAGTCAAAGATAATACTAAGGTTTTAACATTAAGATGGTGGTGCCACTAGGGAAAGAATGAAGTCATAAAAGGGACAGGGTTTTAAATAAAGAGCACAGGAGCGTGAATTTTAAAGCTGAAGGAACCGTAGTCGTCATATAGTCCAATTCCCCACCCTATCTTTTTTTTTTTTAACAGATGAAGGAACTGAAACCTAGAGGCTTACCCAGGGTCACACAGATAGTGTGGAGCAAAACCAGAAATGAAACCCATTTTGTCCCACTCCTCTTTCTACAGTTCCACTGCCTCTCAGTTTGCTTTAGAATACAGAATCACAGGAACATAGATTTAGAGCTAGAAAGGAGCTCAGAAGTCATAGTCCAACCCACCTATTTTTTCAGATGAGGAAACTAAGTTCTAAAGATTAAGTGACTTGCCCAAGCTCACACAACTAGTAGATGGCAGAGCCTGGATTCAAAGGCACTGATGGGTGGGATACTGAGAGATAAATGTCTGCTAGACAGTTAGAAAAGTAGGGGTGGCTCTTTTCTTCATTCAAGTCTGGGGGAGTTCAGTGACCAATGACAGATCATGAGGGAATAGAAAGAGCCCTAGGGTCTTCCTCCTTTGAAGCCATATAGCTGCTGAGAAATGAGTGCTTTTGTGTGACAGTTGGTAGACTGATGGTACAGATGGCCTTTTCATTTGTTCTTTTCTCTTCTATGCCCAGGGAGTGGAATCTCTGATTTGCCACAAAGAGCAAGCTACAGGAATCCAGAAATCAGAATCCAGGCTAGGTATTGCCAGCAAACCTAATATCAATGCCCAGAGGAGCAAGGAATAACCTTCAGGGTGATCTTCTAGACCTCAGCCCAGGAGAAGGACTCATCTGGCATTCATACTACTATCTGCACATGAACTTGTTGGATCTACTATTATGTAGCAATGAGCTGAGTTTTGAGCCTACACCCTTCCCACCCCACCCAGGGACCAGGGTTGTTGTAGGGGAAGGCATGCTCTAGGGGAGCTCTCTCACTCTTTCTCTCTCTCTGTGTTTATGTGGGAAAATATATGTACTTTGTCCTTGCTATATCTTCAAAGTAAATATCACTTTGTAAAATAAAAAAAGTATATAGGGGGGAGAGACAGAGAAAAAGAGAGAGAGAGAGAGAGAGAGAGAGAGATCAGGGCTGGAGCTAGAGATTTTCCAGTTCCTAGAGCCAGCTGAAGTTATAGAACTGAATGAGATTGCCAAAGGGGAAAGTGAAAAGAGAAAAAAGGAGATAGGCTAAACATAAAACTTGAGAGAACATTTACCTTAAGGAATCAAAAAAAAAAAAGGGTGAGGACCCCAAGAAAAAAGCAGCAAAGGAAAACCAAGAGTCAAAGGAGGAGATCCAGAAGTGTGCTACTGTCTCTAAAGCCAAGTGACAACTAATTAAATAAATGAAGATGCATTTATTAAGTGCTTATTATGTGCTAAGACTTTGCTAAATTGTGTGGATAGAAATACAAAAGGAGAAACAGTCACCCTCAAGAAGCTGACATTCTATGACAAAAGGTAACACATATAAGAAGTGGGAGCCAGGGAAGGAGATTTTGGTTTGGAAAGTTACAGATTGTGGTAGCAAAGAATTGGAAATTGAGGGGTTGCCCACCAATTGGGGCATGGCTGAACAAGTTGTGGTATATGAATGCAATGTAATGCTATTGTGCTACAAGAAATGATAAGCAGGTGGATTTCAGAAAAGCCTGGAAAGTCTTACATGAATTGATACTGAGTGAAGTGAGCAGAACCAAGAGAACATTGTACATAGTAACAGTAACATTGTGCAATAATCAGCCATGATTGACTTAGCTCTTTTCAGTCATACAATGATCCAAGACAATTTCAAAAGACTCATGATGGAAAATGCTATCCACATCCAGAGAAAGAGCTGAAGGAGTCTGAATGCAGATCGAAGAACACTATTTTTATTTATTTTTTATTGTGTTTTTTTTAATGTGTTTTTCCCCCTTTTGTTCTGTTTCTTCTTTCACAAGATGACTAACATGGAAATGTGTTTTACATGATTGCCCATATATAAACTATATCAAACTGCTTGCCATCTTGGGGTGGGGAGAAATTTGGAACTCAAAATCTTTCCCAAAAATGAATGTTGGAAATTATCTTTACATTTAATTGGAAAAAAATAAAATGCTATTAAATTTTTAAAAATAAAAGTTAACATTTAAAAAAAGTTACAGAGCTGGTAGATGGAGCCACAGAGTAGACTAGCACACCCCTTCTAGGAGCAATGGCACTACTGATTTGATCATGGTCCCAGGACTGGAAAAGGCAGGGAAGCAAAAGTATGGGCAGGCTGACAAGAACCCAGCCCAGGAGTAAAGCAAAGCCAGCCTGCTTGGATATAATGGGCTGCACCACACACTCACCAGTGAGGGTGTGGGGGTAGAGCCAAGCCAAGGTAGACATTCAAATGGTTAAGTCTTCCAGTCTTTGAAAGCATCCACTTTTTCAAAACAACACTGTCACTAAGTCTTAACTAAGATACACTGGGGTCATTAAGAAATCAGACCACAAGTCTTGGGACTTAAGAGGAAAAGGTAATCACCATTACTTTGATGGCAAAAGTGAACAGTACCAATCAAGTGCTAAATGGGATTGGAATAGATATTCTCTGTGGTTCCATCCAGCTCCAAAAGGCTATGACTTCTTCATAGAAGAACAAAGTACTTATCTTTGCCAAACAGATTTATATAATTGATGTCTACAGGTTTGAGAATGAGTTTTCAGAATAATTGAGGGCAGGATGGCACAGCAGAAAACAAAACTGGGTTTAGAGTCTGAGGACAGGGCTTCAAATCCAGACTCTGCCTACCTATTAGCTGTGTGACCTTAGGCAAGTCATTTAACTTCTGTGGTCTTAATTTCCTATCCTGTGAAATGAGGGGGTTGAACTAGATGACCTCTGAGGCCCCCCTGAGCTTTAAAACTCTGACTGAGTGCTAAGCAACAAGCAACAAGAAGTTCCCTTTTCTTGCCAGTCTTATTTTTAAGGCTTCCAGGGAGAGATCCCTAACATTGTTCAATAATGCTTAAACTAACATCAAAGGCAGGAAATTCCTCCTTCAAGAGGTAAAAAATAATCCAAGCAAAGCCTGAGGCTCAGATACAAAGCCATCTTCTTTTCTGTTTAATTAGGGGAGAAGCCCCCAAAAAAGCTGGGGGGGGGGAAGATAAAGCAAGCAGCTACTTACCAATGGTCTCCTAGCAACTTCTTACAGTGGGCAATACCACGTGAAGGAAAGTTCACAGCTGATTGGTTAGATGAGCTGACATGGTCCCGTGCCAAAGAATGGGACAATCAAAGATAAAGCTTGGGGTTTTTTTTGGTTCTGGGTTTTTTCCCTTTTTTTCTTGACAAAAGTGCCAGGCTTGTGTCAAATAGAGTTTAGGTCACTTGACCCAAATAAGATTATTAGCGTGTTTCCCTCAAAAGACACAGCAATACAGTATGATGGTTTGTTCACTAGTCCCAGCCCCAGCCATTACTCTTTTTATAATGCAACTGTTATTGATTTGGCAAAAAGTGTTTCTGGGCAGTGCCTACAGTCTGATGCCTCTTAAAAAATAGAAACAAACAGTAACCAAAAAGAAAAGAAGAACATTTAAAAAAAAAAAAAAAAAAACCTTGGCCCCACAGTGGGGTTAAGGCCACAAACAACCTGCTGCCAAAAGGAAGCGCTGTAGGGACCGAAAGAAGGGTTGCCCAAAGTTGGATCCTCCAGGCCAAAGTACTTCAGGACAAATACACACACTTGACTTTTCAAATGGAATTCAAGATCTTTCATCTGCTCCCCCAGATTGTTCAACGAGAAACCAGTGAAGACGGTGGCTCCTGTTCAGTTCCAAATACCACGCTGACAGGTGTTTCCTCATGGCTCTGAGGGCGACCGGTGGTGAGAAGCTCATGGTGGGCAAGAGCGGGCTGCAGCATTTAACGAGTAAAAGAACTACAAAGAGCCACAGTCAAGGATGTCATTAGACGACACGAATGATCAGAAAAAGAAGGCGGGCCAGTCACGTGGCAAGAGAGACAACCAACGGACAACCCGTGTGCTCCATGAATGCTCTGAAGATGTCAGGAGACAGCAAGGAAGGTCCCTAATACCCTGGGTGGACCCTCTGAAGCAAATTATGGGGAGACATGGGTGAGAGTTGCAGAGGGGAGGCAGGCGGGGGTGGATTATGGCCTCCATCATGGGGGAAAAAATCATGTGGGTGAGATCACAGCTCTATCTGAGTGATCAAAGAAACCAAGGACCTCCCTGGTGTGCCATGGTAGCCTGGAATGATTACTTTGTCATTTCAGTTCCTCCTCTGGACTCACTGGCTACTCTAGGACTTTCCCCCTCTTACAGTTTCATTCCTACTTATAACTCTCACATGGCACTTGGCTTTGTGATTCTAACTTATCTTGTGATATTGTGAATTGTGTGTGTTTATATGGGTCTTGCCTCCTGGTAATTAGTCTGTGAACTTCTTCATGGGAAGGACTTTTACCTGAACTTTGTACTTCCCCCAGTGCTCTGCAGAGAACAGGTACTTAGCAATGGGCAGTTAGGTGGCACAGTGGATAGAGCACTGGGCCTGGAGTCAGAAAGACCCAAGTTCAAATCCAGCGTCAGACACTAGCTGTATGACCTTGGGCAAGTCACTTAAACCTGTTTGCCTCAGTTCTCCCCTCAGTAAAATGGGGATAATAATAGCACCTACCTTGCAGGGTTGTTGTTAGGGTCAAATGAGATAACAATTGTAACATGCCTGGCACATAGTAGATACTTTGTAAATGTTTACATTTATTTTTATTATTATATAATTATAGAAGGGCAAGTCAACAATAGCAACAAATCTTATAATTATATATTTATTATGATAAAACTAGAATTGTTTTATATAAGTATATATAAATTTAGAACTTATATAATTTTATAATTAGGCAAATTTATTGTAATTATTTTATATAATCACATTAATAATAATATTTGTTGTTGACTTGCCCTCCCTGCCCTGGTACCATCTACCAATCCACATTTCTAGAAAGGCAATTTGGTACAGTGGGGAAGGCACTGGGGTTACAGTCAGAGGACCTGGTCTTAAATCCCTGGCTCTACTACCTGAGTCACATTGGGCAAGTCAGTCTGTATGGGCTGCAGTTTTCCTCAATTTTAAAAGAAGGGGGTTGAAACAGATGGTCCCTAGAGTTCCTTTCAGTATTAGATTCTATCACTATAACAATTAATAAATAACTATTTATCAAAGGGATTCCCATCAATTGGGGAATGGCTAAGTAAACTGTGGTATATGATTATGATGGAATATTATTATGCTATAAGAAATGATAAGCAGGTGGATTTCAGAAAAACTTGGCAAAACTTATATGAACCAATGTGTAGAGACATGAATAGAACCAGGAGAATGTTACACACAGTAACAGCAATATTGTTCAATGAAGAGCTGTGAATGATTTAGCTATTCTCAGCAATACAATGATCTAAGACAATCCCAAAGGACTAATGATGAAGCACACTATCTGCCTCCTGAGAAAGAATACATATTGTTTGGATATAGACTGAAGCATGCTATTTTTCATTTCCTTTCTTTCATTCTTTTTCTTTTGAGTCTTCTTGTACAAAATGATTAATATGGAAATGTTTTACATGATTGCTCATGTATAACTTACGTCTGATTACTTACCATCTCAGGGAAGGGGAAGGGGAAGGAGGGAGACAGAGATGTAATTTGGAACTCAAAACTTTAAAAAACCAAATGTTTAAAAACTGCTTTAACATGTAATGGGGGGGTGAGGAATAAAATATATAGTAAATACATAAGCATTTATTAGGTACCTACTATATGCCAGGCACCATGCTAGGCACAGAGGACCAAAAATACTAGAAAACATCCCTGTCTTCAAGGAGTTTACTATTCTTTTGTCACTAGAGCCCCCTACTACTCTCAAAGGCAGCAGAGCTACTGTCGGTGCAAGATTCTGTGCCTAGGTCTCTGAGGTCTGTGGTACAAATGAAGATCACAACTCAGAGTCACAGAAACTGAATCACAAGAGTGACTCTGCCACAATCTGTGTGACCGAGAATAAGCCATGAAGCCCCTCCTAGTCTAAGCTTCCTCATCTGTGAAATGGGGTAGGGGTGGGCTAGATGGTCTCTTGAGGTGCCCTGAATCTCTAGCTCTGGGATACCACAATCTTCCTTCCTGCCCTAAAGAGTCAAAGGTGCTCTCCCCACAGAGTCAGCAGGAGCTGCCATACCTCCTCTTACTGCAAAAGTGTGTCTCTGGCCAATCTGCATACAGATAAAATTTTCTGTATTGATACATACTGACTAATAAGTAGGTGATTGAATGCCTCCTATGTACTCAGTGCTACGTGTTTCTCTTGACCCCAAATGCTGACCCAGGGAGTTTTTTAATGGTGTGCACATCCCTGGATCAATAGAGTTACTCTGTGCTGACAGAGAGAAATGAGTCCTTACATGCTGAATAGTGAGTGGGGGATGGGGAAGGATCAACGCTTCAGAGCTGGAAGAGTCCCTAAGAGATCAGCTAGTCTAGTCCAAATCCCCCTCCCCATTTTACAAGGAAGAAAGAGGCCCAGAGAGTTTAAATGACTCACTCAAGTTTATACAGGTAATAAGCATTAGAGGTTAGATTTGAACCCCTATCCCTCTGACTCCACAGTAAATGCCCTTTCTGCTGTATCAGAAGAGGATACCATAGCCAAGTATGATGGTACATACCTGTAACCCCACTGAAAGGCTGAGGCTGGCAGATTTCTTGAACTCGGGAGTTCTGAGCTGACAATTGGGTGCCTAAACTAAGTTCAGCATCAATATGGTGAACCCTAAGGAAGGGAAGGAGGAAGATGATGGAGAACCAAGCTGCCTAAGAAAGGAGCAAAGTGGCCGTGATCAAAAACAGAGCAGGTCAAAATTCCTGTGCTGATCAGTAGAGGGACTGAGTTCATGAGTAGGTCCTTCCAGCCTGGGTGAGATGGGAAGACTCAATCTTTAAAAAAAAAGGGGGGTGGGTGGGGTGGGGGAACATCACAAAAAGTATTTGTCTCCTGACCCAACATATGAGACAGACATCTGGCCTTCTTGAGCGCTCAGTGCATAGAGCACCGGCCCTGGATTCAGGAGGACCTGAGTTCAAATCCGGCCTCAGACACATAACACTCACTAGCTGTGTGACCCTGGGCAAGTCACTTAACCCCATGACCTAAACAGAAAATAAAAACAAAAAACTTGAGTCCTGCCATAGTTGCATTCTGACTCTCCCTCCTCTCCAAAGGGCAAAGCTTTTGAACCTCATCAGGATTTACACAGTTAATCTGTCTGCCAAGGAGGAAAATAAAATGCTCCCAGATCACCACCCCTCATGCCAAGTTTCGGCTGAATGACAAATGAAACAGCTGAGTTTCAGAACAAGCAACATAATGATGGGAAAGATTATGGAGTAAAACAGTGAATGTCAGAGCAACATCGGAAGACACCCATTTAATACTCTCTACCCTCCACACGGAAAAATTTGGCAAAGACACTCAACCCACTTAGGCAAAGCTGATCATGTGGAGTCAATCCAAATTTGGGGCCCCTGGAGAAGGAGACAGCAAATAAAAGTAAAAAACTGGGGTTGGCCTCAAGGGAATTAATTAAAAGTTTTGGGCTTTAAACACATAAATGTGAATCTATGTGAAGGCAGGGGACTATTTAAGAGTGCCACCCTTTGAAGGAGATTCAGGGACAACAAATTCTCACTTGACACTGATAAGCAGGATCCAAATGATGACAATGTTATCAAGAAGTGTTCTACCTTATTTGTCCTACAGTGGCTATGGCATCCAAATTTTTTTCCTTTTCTTACCATTTTATAAAATGCAGAATTAAAAAAATATATATATACACAAAAACTATAATAACAGAACTGAAACAAGGATCAAAAGGACACCAGACTAGGAGGAATCAAAAAACCAGTAACGGTCCAGAAGAACAGAGAGTAAAGCTTACCTCCAGCCACATGTCAATCAGAGATACAGGGGACTCTCAGGGCAGAATTTGGTATTTCTCTGATGGTGGCAACAATATCAGGTGTTTTTTCTAATTTTTCCTTGTTAGAAAGGAGGATTCGATCAGGGGAAGATAGATATTTTTAAAAATAATTTCTTATGGTGTAAAGATTGCATTCACATATCATAATTTGTCTAGCATTTCCTAACTGATAGATACCCCCTTTGTTTCTAGTGCAACAAAAAAAGTGCTGCTAGAAATATTTTGGTGCACATGGGCACTTCCCTCTATCTTTGACTTCTTTGAGGACGTATGCTAGAAGTAGCATTGATGGGTCGAAGAGCATGTATATAGGGTAATGACTTTGGGGGCAGAGTTCCCAATTGTTTTCCAGAATTGCCAGACTAATTCACAGCTTTTCCAACAGAATTTCTTTGTGCCCATGGAAGGGTGTGTTATTTCCAGAAATGACTGTGATGTAAAAAACAAAAGGCATCAAAAAAAAAAAAAAAACTCAGAGAGGGAGAGAGAAAGAGAGAGAGGAAAGAGATCAAGACAGAGAGACAGAGACAGAGTAAACAAGCTGGATTAAATAATTCTATAAATCTTCCACTGCTACAAATGAAAATTTAAAAAACCCGAAGTTTACAAAGTACTTTAAAAATTTGAACTTATTGATGTCTTTGTTTTTATATAATAGTCATTTCCAGATTTTACACCTCCACTATGGGAATATTCCCTGATAAAAAGAAAAAAAATTTAAGCAAAACCAACACACAGCAATTATGTATGAATCATTCCACACCTATTGCCCACCACCTCACCAACAAAGGTGGGGTACATGTGCCTTTTCCCCACCGCTCTGTGAGTTTTGTGATGGTGGGATGGTCCAAGTAGCATTATAACTAGGATCTTAGGGGCTCTAAGGCTGAGGAGGCACCAAGACATGGCAGAAAACCGGACTTAGAGTCAGAAGAGCTAGGTCTGTATGTTGCTTCTGACAAGTACTATCTGTGTGACCACAGGAAAGTCTCTTAATCTCTCTGAACTCATTTCCTCATGTGTAAAATGGAGATCATATTATTATTACTACCTTTCACATCGTTGCAATGATAAAAGTAATTTAAAATTTTAAAGCACTACAAAAATACTAGTTGTGTTTATTAGCTGAAAGAACAGTAACACAGAAGTCAGGAGACACTAATCATAGGTTCTGCTACTCACCTGTCATGTGATCCTGGGGGCAAGGTCACTTCACTTTTCTAGGGCCTATTTTACTTATCTGTCCAATGAGGAGGCTAGCCCAGATTACCTCTGAAGCCTCTGGTCCAGTGCTCACATACTCAAAGAGTGAATTCCCTGTGTGAAGTTGGGCTAGAGCCCTGGAGCCAAGGAAGCTTTAGACCAGGGCTTCTTAACCTAGGGTTCATGATTTCAAAAAAATTATATTCACTAACCTCTAATTGAATTTTGGTATTTCCTTTCATTATGAATTTTTAAAAAATATCTTAAGGAGGGGTCGTTACACTTCACCAGACTGCCCACAGGGTCCCTGACACAAAAAAAGTTAAGAACCTCTGTTTCTGAGGAAAGGTACTCTGCAAATACTGAGTGTGGTCAGGGTACATAGTGGGTATACTTCATCTGATAATGAATTTTAAATGGCCTCGTCACACATCATAAGTAACATTGTTATTTAATTCCTTACATACCTTATGTCTTGTCTTCTTAACTAAGCTATTAAGTCCCTCCAGAGAAAGGGCTGGGTTTTCTACTCTATATTCCCCAGAGTATCTCCCACAAGGTTGGGCAAAAACTATCTGCTAAATGGTTTGGGGCCTCAGCAACTGTTACATGAAGCCCCACGATGTATAGAACCAGCAGGTTCTGATCAAGGAACCAACAGGCTTTCAATTGCTTTAGAGGCCATGTGCAACAATCTGGACTGCCATGTATGACAGGCCCTGGGAACACTACACATGTTACAGAGTTTGTGTGTTGCAAACTCACATGAAGATAATAATAACCCCCTTGTCTGTACTAGGGTGCAGTTTTCAAAGCCCTTTCATCAAAACACCTCTGTGGGGCAGGGAGTGTATTATTATGCCCATTTTATGGGTGACACTGAGGCCCAGAGGGGTTAGGTGACCTATTCACAGTCACATGGAAAGTGTGGAAGCCAGGATTCAAACCCAGGACTTGTGACTCCAAGTACTCCTATTATGGCATTGCAGCCACTCACATAGCAACATCGAGAGAAACATCACTGGCATAATGCACTTAAGTTTCAGGTTCTTTGCTAAAATATTTGTGCATTATAAGAGGCAGCACGATATAATAGATATAATATTGAACTTGGAGTCAGTCCTACCTCTGATGCTTACTGTGCTATAAATATAAGCAAGTCACTTTATTTCTTAATCTCCCTGTTTCTCAATCTCTTCATCAGCAAAATAGGGATGAAAATAATATCTTTAGTAGCCATATCACAGTTCTCACGACTGTGATATGTGAGAACTAAATATTGTATGTAAAGTACTTTACAAACTTTAAAATGTTATACAAACATCAGCTATTATTACCGATTATCATTACTAGCTGCCTACTGGAAATATCATCATCATCTTCATCATCATCTTCATCAAAACAACAATAGCTGACATAAGATTTACAAAGTATTTTATAAACATTTCATTTAATCCTCAGAACAATCCTAGGAAGTAGGTATTATTATTATTATTATTATCATCTTATTATCATTTCACGGATATGGAAAATGAAGCCGACTGAGATTAAGTGATTAATCCATCACACAGCTAGTAAGTGTCTGAAGTTGGATTTGAACTTAGGTTTTCCTGAGACATGCCAAGATACACTCTAAAGAACTATCTCTCTAGAAGTGAGAGAGAGAGAGAGGGATCGGTCTCAAGGATAAGGGAAAAAGCAAAAGAGAACCCTGCTTCTGATGAAATTATGAACTGGTCCAGTTGTTCTGGCAAATAATTAGGAACTATGAAAGAAATGTGGCTAAACTCTTTGTACCCTTTGAGCCAGTAATCTCACTCCAAGGCACAGACCCTGAGAGGGTAAAAAAAAAAAACACCATAAAAAAAGATCTTATACATAGTATAACATTCATGGCAACACT
This sequence comes from Vombatus ursinus, assembly GCF_900497805.2. Lineage (NCBI taxonomy): Eukaryota > Metazoa > Chordata > Mammalia > Diprotodontia > Vombatidae > Vombatus > Vombatus ursinus. The sequence goes on along the minus strand of NW_020954641.1, from coordinate 7,913,531 downwards.
TTCTGTGGTAGCAAAGAGCTGAAAAGAGAGTGGGTGTCTGCCAGTTGTGGAATAGCTGAACAAACATACCAGGAACATAATGAGATATTATGCGTAGTTAAAAAAAAAAGGGTAAATATGAGAAATTCAGAGAAACATGGGAAGCTTTGCAAAAATGCAAATGAAAATATCGAGTAATCAAAGAACCAACTGACAATTAAACATATTTCCCTGTTCTCAGCCAGGAGGGCAGAACAGAGTACATACTGTCAAAGTTGTCATTTATTGCACTGGTTGTTTTTAATTAACTAATTTTCTTTGTTATAAGGGAAGCAGAAATAACTTATGTAAGAAAAAAAAGTGAAGGCATCAAGAATATTTATCTTTTAAAAAAAGGACCCAGACAATCTAAAACACCAGCACCCAATACAAAGGTCACTGAAAGTCAAAAGGATCTAAGGTTTGGGTGCTGGGCAGTCATAACTTTAGTTTCTGCAACAGGGACACAGGGAGATAAACACTGAGAACTGGAATACCAGATAAGAAAAGAGAAAGGCCTTCCAAGAAGGAGAATGGGGGAAAGAGCTAACAGAATTAACTTATACATCAGAGATGTATAGAGCAGCTAAGTGGTACAATGGATAGTGCCAGGCCTTGATCCAGGAAGACTCATCTTCCTGAGTTCAAATCCAGGCTCAGACACTTATTAGCTGTGTGACCTTACCCCGGGCAAGCCACTTAACCCTGTTTGCCTCAGTTTCTTCATCTGCAAAATGAGATGGAGAAGGCCATGGCAAACCATTCCAGTATCTTTGCCAAGAAAACCCAAATGGAGTCACAAAGAGTCAGACAGGACCAAAACAAATCAACAACAAAATCAGAGTTGTATATATTCTTGGCAAATCAAGAACTTAGGAGATTATCAAACAATCCCCAAATAGTACTAAAATAAAGCCAAATGAAAGATGCTTGGAAAGAACAATGGATTTGGGGAATCAGAAATCCTTGCTCTGCTTTTTACTAACTTCACGATCTCAGGCGAATCATTTAACTGCTCTGAGTCTCATTCTCAGCATTTTCCTCATTGGTAAAGTACAGTGGACAGCACTTATACTGCCTAACTCACAAGACTGATGTGAGGAAAGTATTCTGTAAACTGTAATAGAAATGGGAGTGGTTGTTCTATTGAAAACTACATTATCTCTACCCTGGAAAATATCAGTGTCAAATGGAAAGTCCCACTCGTAGTACGGGGTGGGAAGAGACACTGACTGCATGCAGTGATGGTGCATGGGGTGAATAGGGCATCCCTGCCATCTTCAAACAGCCAGTCAGCAGATCTCTACAGGAGGGGATCATGGGAGAGATTTTAGCGTGGTTTTGTTGTTGTTGTTGTTGTTTAAACTAACCTCCCCTTCAGGGACAGTGGTAAATAGAGGACTGCCTGACAGTGGAATGGGGAGCAGTGTGCAGAAGGAAAGCTTTGTGTGATGCTGACCAAGCTTAACCTTTTAGGGGCCAGACAGACATTAAGTGACCTATCAGACCTCTTGCTGCTCAAGGAGAACCAGTGACTCCCTATTACTTAAGGCCCATCACAAGCTGGCCCTTTCCTGTCTTCTTACATTTTCTCCCCCATCCCTCACCCCCACTGCTCCCCACCCTCATCTGTACCAACCAACCTCACTGGCTTCCTTGATGTTTCCTGAACACAACATTCTGGCTCTGGTCTCCCAGCCTTCCAAGAAGCTCTCCCTCATGCCTGGAATGCGCTCTCTCCTCCCCTCTGCCTCTTAGTTTCTCTGCCTTCCTCCAACTCAGCTCAAATACCACCTTCTGCAGGAGGCCTTTCTTGATCCTTCCTGCTTCTTACAGATCACCTTCCATGATGTCTCCCCCTTTAGAATGTGCCTTTCTTTGTGTACCCAGCCTGGTACCATAGTAAAGTACATAAATGCTTGTTGACCAAATAAGTGACTCACTATCTCAAGAGGCAGCAGGTTCCAGTGGAAAGATCATTGTATTTGGAGGCAGAGATCCTGAGATCAAATTCTGCTTCGGACACTAATTTTCTGTGTGACCATGGGCGAGTCACTTCATTTCTCTGGGCCTTAGGTTTCCTCATCTGTAAAATAAGGTCGCTGGATGACCTCTAAGGTTTCTTCTGGATCTGAATCTTTGTCCTATGATCAATTTAGTAGTCTTGTATAGAGAGTAGCATCTTTGAGCTGGGAAATAGAAATGAATTTTTGTTTGTTTGTCTTATCTGAATTTTTGTTTGCCTTATCAAGAAAAGGGAGAGAGTAGATAATGGAGAAACAGAAAAAGAGGAGGAGAGAATATAAAAAGACAAAACAAAAAAAGATATAATTGATCAGATAATGGAAGTGGTAAAGTAGAAAGTCAGATGATGACTGACAAAACAGTTCACATTTATAGCTCTTTAAGATCACATATAGTGTGGGGTAATGCAGCAATTCTCAAAGTGTGTGGTCTGATGGATGCCTCAGGGTCCCTAAAACCTTTCAGGGTATCTGCAAAATCAAAACTATTTTCACAATTTTTGTTATTGCTGTTCAGTTATTGCTTGTTCAGTATTGCTGTTCATTCTGTTGTGTTCGACATTTTATGACCCCATGGACTGCCGCATTCCAGGCCCTTCTACCCTCCACTATCCGCTGATGTCTGACTACATTCATGTTCATTGGTTCCATAACCATCTATCCATCTCATCCTCTGCTGTCTCCTTCTCTTTTTGCCTTCAATCTTTCCCAACAACAGGGTCCTTTCCATTGAGTCCCATCTTCTCATTATGTGGTCAAAGTATTTAAGCTTCAGCTTCAGTATTTGACCTTCCAGTGAAGTGTTTGAATTAGTGTCTTTAAGTATTGACTGATTTGATCTCCTTGCTGTCCAAGGGACTCTCAAAAAGTCTTCTCCAGCACCATCATTTGAAAGGTCAAATCTGTGGCGTTCAGCTTTCACAGCCATACAGTGACTGGAAAAACCATAGCTTTGACTATATGGACCTTTGTCAGCAACGTGATGTCTCTGCTTTTTAGTATGCTGTCCAAATTTGCCATAGCTTTCCTTCCAAGAAGCAAGTGTCTTTTAATTTCATGGCTGCAATCGCTGTCTGCAATGATCTTTGATATCTTTCATAATAATACTAGGATGTTATTTGTCCTTTTCATTCTCATTCTCTCTCACACAAATGTACAATGGAATTTTCCAGAGGCTACATGACCTATGATGACACTATCATTCTCATGGCTAATGGAATGTGTCTGTGTATTCTTGTGTTTTCTAGAATTTCATAAGGTAGTAGGGTTAGAGTACAAATATGTCCATTTTTAGAAATTAACTCAATAAGTTCTCAGTACTTCTATTGTGCTCTTAGTAGCGATCTTTGGTTATACTCGTTATAATCTCTGTAACATCATAATCAACCAGTAGGTTGCTATCTTCAAATCCCAAAGATTTCCTTGTGCTATGTGAAAACTTCGTTGTCTTATTTTGCAACATTTTTCAAATATATTTCTAAATGTTTAAATTTTATCTAAGAATCATATTAGAATTTAATAATATTTTATTTTAAAATAAAATTTACTTATGTTTTCCTCAAATTTAAGGATGGATCATTGGCTTAAAAAGAAAGATTAGAAGATTCACTTCCTCAACCCATAGTATCTACATGCAAAGATGCTGAGCAAGATGACTGACATATTAGAGAGTTCTTTGACTCACAGAAAGGAGAAATTGACTCCAAAGAAATGGGGCAAAATTGAAAATATGAAATGAAAATTGATAAAAACCCATCTTTCCCTCAGCTTTATAGATGTTAGTAAGCAATGAACCAATATTTTCCAAATGGCTAATACATATTACAAAATTATACATGACTAAATGATCCATTTGAAGTACAAGACAGATCAATGGTTTTTAATGTAACTATGAAAAGTTCATTGATGTAGTTTCAAATTCCATATTGCAAGTTATCTTTAAGAAACTGCCAGCTTTGGTATATCAAAGAATAATAACTACAATTATCTGAAATGCAATTAAAATACTCCTCCCTTTTCCAACTATATCTTTTGGTGAGGCCTGATTTTTTTCATATGCTTCAACCACAATATATTGCAACAAATAGAAGCAGATATGAAAATCAAGCTTTCTTTTATTAAGTGAGACATTAAAGAAATCTGCTAAAAATATGTAAAACTGCCATTCATTAAATCAGTCATGAAAAATGTTATTTATGTTAAGAAGTAGTTGGTTTTTAGTGTTTTTAAAAGAAATTCTTTTAAATTTATAAGTTTTAATTCCTAATACAGCAATTATTGAAGGATGTAAATCACATAAAGCTCTTTGGAAGGGTCTTCAATGATTTTTAAGAGTGTAAAAGGGTCCTGAGACAGAAAAAGTTGAAAACCACTAGTGTAATGAATAGAGAGGCATCCTAGAAGAACTATGTTCAAGTCCTGACACATACTGGCAGCATAACCCCAATCAAAATCACTTATTCTCTCAGTACTCTAGGCTAATGGTTCTCAAAACACAGTCTGGAAACCCCTTGGGGTACTCAAGACTCAAGGAGTCCATGAGGTCAAAATTATTTTCATAACAAGACTAAGTCATTTTAATTTCTAATATGGTCAATATGAATAGGCACTGCCGATGTAAGCAGAAGCTCTTGTGTGTGTATGTGTGTGTGGGGGGGATTCAATAATTTTTAAGAGTATAAAGGTATCTAATGGGAGCTATGGGGAGGAGGAAGGGGGAGTGGAGGGAAGAAAAAAAAGAAAAAAAAGAAATTTACATGATAACTTTATTATATATTTAAAAGGAATAGCAAGTTGTACCTAACAGATTTGCAGTTTCATGTGCAATCATCTTTCTTCTACTGTTAGAGAAATGTTTGTTTTATTTTACAAATTAAAAATAATTCTTTTAAAAAAAGAGTATACACTCACTAGCTGTGTGACCCTGGGCAAGTCACTTAATCCCATTGCCTAGCCAAAAAAAAAAAAAAGTGTAAAAGGGGTCCTGAGCACAAAATGTTTGAGGGCCCCTGCTCCAGGCAACTAAAATGGAGATAAGTTACAGAGAAGGTGCCAACCTGAATTGGTAGAGGGAGTCTCCTCATAAGGGAGCTCCATAAAGCAATGAAATCACTGGTGAAGTCCCTATCCCTTTAAAGTTTATAAAAGCACTTTTTTTCCAACAACAGTAAAACTGATCTAGGGCTTTCCCAATTTACAAAGTCTCCCTCTTGGTCCTCTGTCCACATCCCTCCACTCCCTCCTTGCTAGTGCCTTCCCCTCTGAGATTACCTTCCATCTAGTCTATATTTATGTTTTAGAAGTAACTATTAACATGCTGACTCCTCCAAAAGAATGTGAGCTCCTTGAGGGCAGGAAGTATTTTTGTCTTCCTCCCAGTATTCCTCACAGCACCATGCCCTGGTTTCAGGTCCTAACCCAGCTACATCGCCTCAGATAAGTCTCTTTCCTTATATGGGTTTCTGTTTCTATATCTTTATAACAAAGAGGTTAGACTAGATGATTTCTAAAGTCAATTCCAGCTCGAAAGTATATGAAGGAGCTCTGAATTAGAAACACCCTTAGAGAGAACAAAGAAAGAAGAATGGGACCCTGAGGTATGAAAATTAAGTTCTTGTTATAGCAAAGAACTGGAGACCAGCAGAGTGCCCATCAACTGGGGAATGGCTAAGCCAATTATGGCATAGGTATATGATGTAGTATCATTGTGCTATAAGAAATGATAAAAGGGATGGTGTTTCAGAGACTTCTACAAACTGCTGCAGAGTGATCTATGCAGAACTAGGAGATGAATTTATGCAATAATAATAACAACATTGTATAAAGAAAAACAACTTTGAAAAACTTAAGAACTCTGATCAATGCAATGACCAACCTGGATTCCAGAAGACTGATGATGATAGAGAAGTGATAGCCTCAAGGTTCAGAAGACACACATTTTTGGACATGATCAATGTGGGAATTTGTTTTGCCTGACTGCATATTTGTTACAAAAACAGCTGGGTGGTGAAGTGGATAGAGCACCAGGCCTAGAGTCAGAAAGACTCATCTTCCTAAGTTCAAATCTGGCCTCAGACACTTACTAGCTGTGGAACTCTAAGCAAGTCACTTTCACCTGTTTGCCTCAGTTTCCTCATCTATATAATGAGCTGGAGAAGGAAACAACAAACCACTCCGGTATCTTGGCCAAGAAAACTACAAATTGAATCACAAAGAGTCAGACGTGACTAAAATGAGTGGACAACAACAATATTTGTTATGAGGGTTTTGTTTGTTTTTTACTCTGGAGAAAGATGGGAGAAGGGAGATAGTGAATCCAAAAAGAAAAGAAAAGAAAAAAGCGTACTGAAGCATTTTTAAAAATGCATAAAAAAGAACAGAAGGCGGTTCAGAAAGAATCACAGACAACAGGAGAGCACTGAAAGTTACATGTTGAATTTATTAAAAATTTTAAAATAAATGCAAACTCTATATAAGACAATGTATAAGCATATGATGCTCATTTTATTTGGTATTTGTTAGTTTTAAAATAAAAAAAATTTGAAAAGAAAAGAAAGAAGGCCTCAATCTTTGGAAGCATCCCTTAGCTCACAACACCTTTCCTTATTTCTCCAGTTCCTTGGGCTATTTAGTCCAGTGATCATTCAATTTTGCTCGAGCTCTATGGCACTGGGCCAGCAGCATCCATATATTCATGAGACCTGGGAGAAGACTAGATAGAAGTGCACCTCTTGGTTTCATAGCAACCAGGGGCCCCACCGCCCAGTTTCCCTTGCCTGCTTCCTTTGCTACCTCAGCAGATACCACCACTTCCTCTGCTACTGTGGCTATCCTGCACCTCCTCCCTGGTGCAAGGTCTTGCTAGTGGGGCCCGGGGTAGAGCTGAGGGTTGGAGGTGGGGTGTGATTATTGAAGGAGTATGAGTATAAGAAGTGCTCTAGGATTAGTAGAAGTGTTTCAGGCACAGAACATGAGAGTCCAAATGCAGGCAGGCATCCCCAGGTTAACTGCTAGTAGCCCTTCTTTGACCACTCCTTGACAGATACACAGCTTTCTTTTCTCCTTCCTCTATATGATTCTTTCTCCTGTTTCCCATTCTTCGTCCTTTCTATCTTCCCTTTTCTTTTTTCCTTCTCTCCTTCCCTATGCCTCAGACCTCCATGGGACAATCAGAAGTAGTCCTGGCATTTCTTTTTTTTTTTTTTAAGGCAATTGGGGTTAAGTGACTTGCCCAGGGTCACACAGCTAGTTAAGTGTCAAGTGTTTGGTCTGAGGCCAGATTTGAACTCAGGTCCTCCTGACTTCAGGGCTGGTGCTCTATCTACTGCGCCACCTAGTTGCCCCTCTGGCATTTCTTAATTATACTGATGGAACTCAGCACCCAAGCCTTGATCACTAGGGTCCTTTGGACCAACATGCCATTAGCTGCCCTGAGGGAATACATCATGGTGCACTGAGGGTGAGCAGCTGATACGAACAGTTCTGTTGTTTCTGGGATTACAGGGAAATCCCAGGGCAGTGGAAAGAGTGCTGGGTCTTATGTTGAACATCCTTAGTTTGAATCGCAGCTCTTCTACTTACTACCTTTGTGACCTTGGGCAAATTCCTTAGCCTCTCTGTGCCTCAATTTTCTTATCTGTAAAATGGGAGGGCATGTACTATATGGCCCTTCCAACTCTGTATCTATGATCCCACTTTACTCTAACAGGAGATGTGACAGTGATATCAAAGAAATAGCCTCCAATGGGGGCATGCGGCCATCCACGAGCTAGCCCCCAGCACAAGAATGCCTGCTCATGCAGTACAAACATTTACAGAGGCAGCCCAGAGAGAATCCTTGTATCTCCCATTCCAGCACCATGGGGGCTATGAACTGAAAGAGCTTTCAAGTTTTATTCTCAACCCAGAGGTTACTGGGGAATCTGGAGATTCAGGCCACTCTGGAGGTGGGGGGAGGGCAGGAGGGGAAAGGTAGATATTTAACTCTCTTCAAATCAACTTGTCTTGGGTTATAGCTATTTCCCTGGTACAGACACGGACCTAGAGCAAAGAACTCAGTCCTCCAAGTAGAAAAGTCAGTTCTTCAGACCCTACTGAAATTCTAAAGTCTTAACCAAGTACAATCTCCCAGAAAGCTCAAATAATCTTAATTTTTTAATTGCCAGGAGCCTATTTAAATGGTGTGGCCTTCTGTTTGAAAAAAATATATATATTTTGTTTAAAGGAAATAAGGTTACTGCCTTTGTACAGATCCTTTTTCCGGAGGGGGTGGGGGGTGGGGAAATAGCACATGAAAGTGAGAATCCTCTAGTAGTCAGACATAAAAGGAAGTTGAAAAACATACTTTAAAAATATTAGGCAGAAGAGAAGGGTAAAGGAAAAGGCTTCCTCTTTATTAGACAAAGAAGAAAAACTCTTATCAGATAACCCTGGAAAGGCAGAGGCTTTTAAAACTTCTATTTTTTAAAACTCTTGTTTTCACTGAGAGATCAGTCACAATTTGACTCCTGGTGCTGCCATTACCACACTTCAGTAGGGAAGAATTCCTACTTAAGGATCACTTCAAAATGTAAGTTTGGCTCTGATCTGCAGGATGTTTAAGGAAGTGGCAGCAGCCAGTGGAAAGCCACTAGAAGATATCTTTAACAGCTCCATGAAGGAGTTCTGAATTGCCTCCAAACTAAAAAAAAGGGGGGCATAATACTCACTTGCTCATATAGGCAACATGATATACTGGAGAAAAAAAAATAAAATTTAAAATTTAAAACAAAACACTGAATTTGGAACCAGAGAACTTGGGTTTCAGTCAAAGCTGTACACTTATATAACCTATGTGACCCTACTCAAGTCACAACCTCTCTGGGTCTCAATTTCCTTATCTGTATCATAATGGATTTGGATTGCATTCCCTTTTGGTTTAAAATCTATGACAATTTTCAGGAAGGGAGAAGAAAGACTGGAAATATACCTGCTACACCTTGGCATGAATTTAATGTCCATGCCAAGAAAACACAGAAATTGATTTTTTTTCAAATATCTATTTATAACCATATTGAACACCATAAGCGGCTAGCTAAAAATACCTCGCCCCTTGGAAAGGCTGGGTTTGTTTTTTTTAAAGGGACTTGACATTTTATACTGCTCCAGAGGGAAGAAATAGGGATAACAGTTAGAAGCTACAGGAAAGCAGGATTCAGCTCAATTTAAAAGACAAACTTCCTAAGGAATTCACCTATCCAGCAATGTACTGGGCTACCATCTAAGACAGTGAACTCCCTATCACTGGAAGTGTGCAATTAGATGCTGGAAGGCATTTGTTGAAAATGGTGTAGAAGAGATACCTGCTGAATGGGAAGGTTGGACCAGATAACCTCTGAAGTCCCTTCTAGCTTTAAGATTTTAGGATTGCCTGGAAACAAACTATGCAAGCATAGATCAAGGCAGGACTGGTTTAAGCAAGCATGGCACAAGACAAAGTCATCTCTAAATGTTAGACTCATGCAGGGTCAATCTTCCACTTAGAGGAAGTAACCACCTGAAGAGAATTTTAAAAAACTAGGCAGCAGTCACTGCCATCCACCAGCCAAAGGAGTCATGTGTTGTTAGAGTTTAAAAAGTGAGCAAGATACTTAGAAGGAAGAAGGTCTGACCATGTGACTCCTCTGCTCAGTAAATTCTCATGGCTCCCTGTTGCCTCTAGAATCAAGAATCAAGCACAGACTCCTCTGTATGGCATTAAAGGCCCTTTACAACCTGGATCCCATCCACCTTGCCAGCCATATGATACATTACTCTCTTTTACATGCACTATGGTCAAACCAAATCAGTCTTGCTTTTCCTCACATCCACAACATTCCATAGCTTATCCGCATGTCTTTGCACAGGCAGACCACCCACCCCACCCCACCCCCCGGCCCCCACCCCATGCCTGGGAAGATGTCCTTTTTCTGTTTCTTAGAATTGCTAGTTTCTTTCAAAGCTCTGAAGTACCACCTTCTACATGAAGCCTTTCCTGAATCCCAAAGCTTTAGTGTTTTCCCTTCCAGAACATGTTAACTAGTATTAATTTCCTACAGAATTCTGTACATCCCCAATAGAATGTAATCCTCCAAGAAAATGCAAGCTCCTTGAGGACAAGGACTGTTCCATTCTTGTCTTTGCATCCTCAACTCCATTCTCTTTTAAAAGCCCATAAGCTATTACAAGTAGCTGAAATTTCAACCGTGTGATCTTAGGTTAGTCACTGGGTAAGAAATTAAGGTAAGCCTCATTCTTCTCATCTGTAAAATGAAGGAGATATCTTTGCATTGAATTCAACTAAGCTGAATCAACTAAGTAGTCTCTAAAGTCCCCAGATCGAAAAGTCTATTTTATTCTGAGAGTGGAAAAAGTCTAAGGGATTATGATTAAGACAAGGCCAATTCATTATCTGGGACCAACTCACTAGCTCAACCTAGAACCCAGATCATAGGTCTGTAAACAACCTTCTCGGTCACAATAGCAGTTCCTAGAGAGTTGGTCCCCAGGATCAGCTTTAGGGGATCAAACTTCTCGTACCCTGTTTCCTTTCATCTTGATTTTAGAGCTAACACTTGGAACCTGATTTCTTTCATCCTTGACTCCCTCTCTACTGAGGCCCAAAATACAGTAGGGCGGTGAGGGTTGGATGAGACTGGACTTGCTTCTAGAGTCAACGCGTCGCTTCAAGCCCCTTCCCCCATCCCTCTTAGACTTTACTCCAAGGTAGCTGGAGCAGGGAAGGATCCGCGGCTAAAGCCAACCTTGCCAGGTCCAGAAGACCATCCTCGGGAATCGCCCCGAACTACTTTGGCATCTCCTCGCCTCCCCATGCATAGTTCGTTCTGCCAACTATCTTTCGGAACTGCCCCCAGACCTTGCGACAGTCCCCGGGCCCTGGCCCCGGCTGTTACAGCGGTGAGCACCTTCCGCCCCTGCGCCGAGATTTCCAGGACCCCATAACTCGGCTCCCGGCGTTATTCGCGAGGTGCCCAACACACCCTTTGCCAGCCTCCCGCACCCACCTTGTAAACTTTACCGAAGGCTCCATCGCCCAACTCCCCGACGATCTCCCACACTTCGTTTGGGTCTAGATCCCGACGAACGTGCTCATATTCTCGGGATTTTCTCTTCTCGAAGGTGGACAGCCTTAAGATACGGCGGAAGTTGGCAAAAGCCATGGTTCGTTGGGAACAAGCTGGCTGGGGGGCGCGCGATGCCGAGGGCGCCTAGAAGCCGCTAGGGGCTAAGCGAGGTGGCTCCGGCCCCCAGCTCCGCAGGGCGGTGCCAGCCTCTGCACCCCGGCGGCGAGCGCAGAGTGAGCAGGGGTAGTGGCGGTGGTACGACCAGGAGACCGCAGCTCAGCTCGCTTGGCACCTCACGTCTCCCAGGATCGAGCTCCTCTTCCACCCCTCCAGGGTTCGCGAACCCCGCAGTCAAGTGCGCCGCTGGAGAGGACGAGGGCTGGGGTTAGGACTCTGGGCACCCGGAACAGAGCAGGCAGTGGAAGTAGCCTTATCTCCCACAAGTGATCTCCAAACCGCGGCAATTTTGTCTCCAAATCCCAAGGCGCAACTGCGGCACGCGCCCCTTCCTCGAGCAACACACCGGCATCAACTCCGGCACACCTCCAAAATCCAAGCTCCAGAGCGGGATAGGTCGGAGATTCTGAACCTCAGTCCCGGAGCCCGCGACTCCACCTGCAGGGAGGCCAGCTGCGCCACGCCCGCTTCTCATTGGCTGCTGGAACCAATCGACCCCGCCCCCGCGCCGCAGGGCCCTCTGGACACTGTAGTTACCTGACTACCTCTTTTAAAGGGACTGGTTTGAGGTTTGGCAGAATTTACGGTCACAGGAGCATATATTAAGAGCTGGAAAAGACCTTGGTCGCCGTGAAGTCCAACTCCCTTATTTATTTTACAGATGAGGAAACTAAGGCCCCAAGAAATTAAGCAACTTGCCCTGAAATCACACAGCTGGGAATAGCTGGAAACTATGTTCTCTTTTTGTTACTTTGAAAAGTGAGCCCTTGCAACAGGACAGAACATGGGCTTGGAGGTCATTTGGACCAAATCCCGCCAACCCTTTGTATTTTCAAATGGAATAAAATGAACTATTGTAATACAGTGGTGGAATGAAATTCCCGAGGGCATGGGTGGAAGAAGAAAGGGTTGATGTTAGGGGAAACTTAGAACAGGGTCCTTAGAGGGAGAAGATGAAAATGGTTGAGTAGATGTAAAAAGCACCCTACCTCCCCTCCCACCCAACATCCGCCTGGAAGGCTAGAGATCACTAGCCCAACCGCTTCATTTTACAAATAAGGAAACTGAAACAGTTACTGAACTTCTAGTGCAATTTTTTTTTGTTTTTTAATTAAAATCACTTATTAATTGTTTACTAACGGCCAAGCGGTGTAGAAATACAAAAGCATACAAAAGCAAGACTGTCCCCGTTTTGTTCCGACTGGTAATTTCATCTGTGTAGGGAACTCTCAAGCAGGTAACTCATAACAATGCAAAATAATTTCTGCAGTTTACACTTGCCTGAGGCACTAAACCTAAGCAACTTCTGTCTAGAGTCTCACAGCCCACATGTCAGAGGTAAGACTTGAACAATCCTTTCTGATTCTGTGGCCAGTTCTCTACCTATACAAGCAACCTCCTAGTTACAATAGTAGCTCAGAGACAGTTCTCAGTTCCTTTATCCTATTTCCTTTCGTCTTTATAGCTACCATTTATCCACCCTGAGATTGATTCTCACCGCTAAATAATTCATTCTCATTCTTTTCTCTCTCCCCCACCCCTTTTCTTTCTCCGGTCTTCTGAAGCTGAGAGCACCACTCCATCATAGTGGATGATTCACTTAAGGCCCCTTCTACCAATTGCCCACATCCGACTCCGTTCCAAAGTTAACTGGAACGAAGGTAACTGAAGTCAGTCTTACAAGGCCAAGTGTATGCTTCAGCATCTCAAATGGCTACTATCCTCCAAGCCATAGGTCACCTAAAAATGTTGCACAAATGGCTTGGAATTTGGTGGGTAACTGCCCTTCCCTGTTGTCATAACAGTAACAGCAAGCAGCAACAAATTCCTCAGTGTTTCTATACTACCCCCTTTCTTATCCCCAATTTCAAGTATGTACCTTTCTTACAGCCTCTAGAAACCCAATTCAAAGCTTATCTAAGATGAACTAAGAGAATCCTTTCTTATGCTGGCCGATATTTTTCATACATGTAGGATTCTGAAAGGTTTGTTGAATTCTTATGTGAGATTTTAAATATCTGTGGAATATAGTGGAAGCCCAAGAGTAAGAATCAACTATCACCAAAGGATCCACATGTACAAAAATATTTAAAAATATTATAAATATTTATAGCAGCTCTTTTTGCAATGGGAAAGAACTGGAAATTGAGGGGATGCTCATCAATTGGGGAATGGCTGAACAAGTTGTATTATTATATGAATGTGACTTACATGAACTGATGCTGTCTGAAGTGAGCAGTACCAGAACACTGTACACAGTAACGGCAACATTGTGCAATGATCAACTATGATAGACTTAGCTCTTCTCAGCAATACTATGATCTGAGACAATTCCAAATGACATTCATGATGAAAAATGTTATCCATATCCAGAGAAAGAACTATGGAGTCTGAATGCAGATCAAAGCATACTATTTTCACCTTTTGTTGTTGTTGCTTTTTCTTTCTCTTGGTTTTTCCCTTTTGTTCGGATTGTTCTTTCACAACATGACTAATGTAGAAATATGTTTAATATGACTGTACATATATAACCTATATCAGATTGCTTGCCATCTTGGGGAGGGGGAAGGAAAGAGATGGAGGGAGAAAAAAGTTTAAAACTCAAAATCTTATAAAAGTGAATGTTAAAACTTTTTTACATATAATTGTAATATATACATATAATTTTATATATAATTGGAAAAACAAAATACCATTACAATAAAAAAGTGAATGTTGAAAACTTTAAAAAATGTTTATGATTGATTGTTTAAAAAAAAAAATCAACCATCTCTACCCTACACAGGGTTCATACTAATTTACATTTAGTAAATAGACCAATATTGGTCTTGATGACTTCACCCTCCCTCTCTCATCCCTTCCCCATCCGGCTGGACCATCTTTCTAAAACATTGATATGGTTTGGTTTAGCTTGCTCGGGTATCATCCTCCCAGTTTTTTTGGTTGTTGTTTTGCCTATTTCTCTTTGTAGAAAAGTCATTGGTTTTTCTTTATCTACAAGTTAAATACAAACTCTTTATCCTGGGATTTAAGACCCTCCATAGTTTTTCCATCTTACTTTGAATTGCTCCCTTACATACCACCCAGCCCAACTAGTTTGTTTACTATCCCCTAAATATTCTTTTTAATTTCTCACCTGACTACACAACCCTAAGAAATCTGTCCCTCCACTGGATCCTGTACCCTACATATCTATTCCACTCCTTTTGACACATTATATAGAAAGCTATGTACTGATCCCATTCTAATCTATGTCTTTGTTACCTTGCACATAACAGGTGCTCAATTATACTTGTGGATTAATTTTGGAGCTGTCTCTCCTCTCCACTCAAGCAGGAATACATCTCTTTTTATATTGCATCCTGAAGAACTTTGCTAAATCTTAAGTGACAGTGAGATGTGTGTAACCATATGTGTGTGTATACATATCAGGGATTGGTATATAGTTTGAGGAACTAACCACTTCCTCTGACATTTTAACCAAGGCAATTTCTTAGTAATGATAAGAACTCTGAGACCCAAGTCGTAATTCCAGTTCAAAGGCAGAGTTCTCTATTCTATGTTGCCTACGTGACCAGTTACAAACATAACCAAATAGTGACAAGATGAAAGTGAAAAATGGATCATTTCTATGGTACCTATACTTGGATAAAATATACTGTTTACTATCAGTGAGAAATGTCAAGGCACTGTCGGAATATTTTCAAGTCCTTGATGTGCACAAAAAGCAGGCTCTGAATGGTAAGTATCCTCAACTTCATTGAGTCATTTAGACATACTGACTTGGTTCAGAGAACTGTGGGAGGCCTAAGGAGAGATATTAAAATTAAGTTACCTGCCTTTATGGAGCTCATAATCTAGTAGAGTCCAAATGGGAGAGATATCCCTGCAGATAGTGAGACCCTCCAGATACTTTTGACAGATGATATTTTTCTGACTTCCTCAAGTCCCTGAACATTACCTATATGATGAGAACCATAATCATTCAAAAGTTTGACCTAACTATCCAGACATGGAAAACCAAGTGGATGACGAATACCTGGCCAGATAACAATAATAATACGATTGTTGAACTGCCCATATAACTCATCTATCAATAACACGACTTAGAAAAACACTGCAGACAGTCAGGTGTGGTTGTATATGTCTGTAATCCTTGCTCCTGGGGAAGGCTGAAGCTAGTAGATCACTTGAACTTAGGAGTTCTGAGTTACAATAGGGCTAAAGTAGACTGTGTTCACATTAAGTTTGGCACCAATATGGTGAGCTCCAAGAGTGAGAGTGACATTAGGCTGCCTAAGGAATGAACTGGCCTGGGTCAGAAAGAGCAGGTCAAAGCTCCTGTGGAGATCAGCAGTGGGATTAGGTCCGTGAGCGGCTGCTGCACTTCTCACATGGATGAGACAGAGACCCAGTCTAGAGAGAAAAGGAGAGGAAACAGGAGAGGGAGAAAGAAGGAGAAAAAGAGAAGGGGAAGGAAGGAGAGAGGGAAAGAAGGGAAGGAAAAACAGGAATAGGAAGGAAGCAGGAAGGGAAAGAGGAAAGGGAAGGGGAAGAGGAAGGAGGACAAGGACTATAAAAAACATGAGGAGAAAGGAAGGAAAGAGAAAGAAAGAAAGAGAAAGAAAGAGAGAAAGAGAGAAAGAGAGAGAGAGAGAAAGAAAGAAAGAAAGAAAGAAA
>NW_020954641.1:7891496-7897470 GCF_900497805.2 Vombatus ursinus | reverse complement strand
TAGTCAATGAACTAGACCTAAAACTGAATGAGAAGCAATAAGCAGGGTGGACTGCATTTGAAAAACTGTGCAGTGCTACCTCAAGTTACCCCCCAGAACAAAGGCCTATCTTTTTGAAGATTAATATTCTTTCAGCAATGCTTTATGACTTCAAGCATCAAACATAACAATCTCTAAGAATTAAATTAAAGTTACAGAGTACGCAGCAGGCAATGTAGAGACATAGGGAGGGGAGGAAGTGGTGTAAAATAGAATGTAGCGTGAAATTAATGGGCAGACAGCCTGTGTGCTCCACCGGTACCCTCACAATGTCAAGAAATCTAGAGGAAAGCCTCCAGCAGGTAAGAACTAAGATTTGAATCCTCAGGTCCCAAGTTCAAATACGGTAATTCTCCCACTATGCTGCCACTTCCCTGACACCATATTCCCTTTGCCCTGACTTGAGTCGTCAGTACCCTTGACTTGATAAGTATACTTCCAATGATGGACTGCCATGAATCCTTCCAGATAATAATCAAGACTTCAGAACAATCAAAAGATTTCAATAAGCCATGTCTCTGAGCAAGTCACTTCAGTTTTCTCATTTCTAAAATAAAGAGAAGGGACTAAGGTTTCTTCCAGCTATAAATAATATGATACAGAAAGGCAAGAGATGACTATTGCAGATGCATTATAGATGGGTTGCCATGTATATGTATATAAATAAGAAACTGTAACATAACGAACATCCATCTAATATATGTACATATGCATATATGTATATATATATGTATACATATACATATACAACTGGGGAAAGGGGTCACTTATCATTGGGAACTGACCTAGCAATATATTTGACATAATTTGGAAGCTGTTGGCCATTCTATCCTAACCCATTCCACCAAAATGTAAGCACACATCCCTGCATCGTGCACACTGCTTTGTGTAAGAAGCTTTCACATTCTTCAATCCATGACATACTAAAGGCATTCAATAAATACTTAAATGCTTCAATACTTTCTAACAAAGGATGGATCTCTCATCAATGTGTGTATTCCCATTGTTGGACATTGCAACTCATTTATGCATCCTGTGTGACTTTTGCCCATGTTCTCCCATAAACCCTAACCCTACTTATTACTTATGTGATCTTAAGCAAGTTAATCTCTCTGGGTCTCATTTTCCTCATCTGTAAAATAAGGAGAACAAACTAGATGTCTAAACCCCATGAACCATGCTCTCCTGATTTCAAAGGAAAAAATCTGAGCCCTTGGAAGGAATCTCAAGTGCACTAGAAATTCAGAGAAGGGTTATTGCCATGTTAATGGACTTCTTGGAACATTTAGTTTCTTTGTATTGTTTTTATGGATCCCAGTATAGCATGTGGGTAAGCATTAGAGAAATATGGTATATTTTTCTCCTTCAGATGTAGTCTTCTATCACTTTCTTCATCACGTGACTGACTTGAACAGGAACCAAATTATGATAGTGTTTGACATGCTGGATTGGAATGCCACAGGAGAGATTGGCTTTGATGAGTTCTACATGCTCGTTTGTGTCCTACTGTCACATGAGGTAAGTAAAAATCATTTTGATTATAGATACCAAAGCATCTACCACAATTTACCACATCTATCACTGTTTTGCTAAGGCACTGCTGAATATAGGCTCCAACAAAATTTACCTTCCATTGATCATGCTTTTAAAAGAAGATTAAAGGGAATAGTCTTGGCCCCTATATGATTAATTTAAATGTTTCTGAATAGATTTGGACCCCTCGTACAATCAAGAAAGGCTAAAGAAACTTCATCCCCTTCAAACCCTCCCTGCCGTCTTGGGAATGACAGATCAATGGAAATATCAAGTTCCTTCCTGAATTAATGTTTAGAAGGCACTCACTAACCTGATGTACCTACTTGAGATTTATATCTACCTTTCTCTAAACAGAATCACTTGGAAGAGCGGTTTCTCTATCGACATTCCCGGCCTGTGTTTGAGCTGCTTGACAGAGATGGGGCACTTAGGGTTAGGTTAAGGCAGTTTGAAGCCTTCCGATTCCTCTTTAATTTCAGAAACCAGGAAATGAAACAGATCTTCAAGAACTTTGATGTTACAGGTGATGAGGTGAGTTCACAAATTCCAAAGACAGGACACAATACTCCCTCCTCCTAAAGGAATGCCCCATATAGCTTCTAACAATCCAAGTTCCAGTTTGGTATATTCCAGGTGGAAAAGATATCCAAAAAGAAGTGTTCAGCACTATGGAGGATGCAGAAAAGTAATGAAATTGTCCATTCCACAGAGGAATTCATAACCTAATTAAGGAGAGACTAACACACAAGACCTTGGGCAAGTCACTTAATCATTCAGGGCTTCACTTTCTTCATTTACAAAATGAGAGAGTTGGAGTAGATGACCTCTAAGGTCCCTTCCAGCTCTACAATTGTGAATCCAAGAATTAGTACCACACAGTTTAGCTTTTGTTGTCTAACTATATGCGTAACAGAATTCAAAAAAGGTAAGGCACTGGAATGTTCTGGAACAGTCCAAAAATAGGGAAAGCTTCACAAAGAAACAGGAAATTAAGCTGAGTCTTGGACAGGTAGAAAAGAAGGCATTCTGAAATGAGAAAAGACTAAACAAAGATATAGAGACAGGATCATGTTTAGGAGACAATTTGATCACCTAATATAAGTATTAGAAGGTAACACTACAGGCATGGACCACACTGTAGAGGGTATTAAGTGCCATACAGAAATCGAGACTTGGTATTTCCAAATGTGCGTATGATAAAGAAGCCCTCTTCCTGTCCCACCCTCTCCACCCCCAGAAAGAAAAGAAGAAATAAGCAGCAAGTTTCTACTGTGCTAAGTGCTTTACAAGTATCTCATTTGATCCTCACAACCACCTGGGAAGGCAGGTGCTATTGTTATCCCCATTTTACAGATGGGGAAACTGAGGCAAACAGCAGTTAAATGACTTGCCCAGGGTCACACAGCTAGAAGTATGAGGTCACATTTGAATTCAGGTTTTCTGATTCCAGTCCCAGTTCTCTATCTACACTGCCACCTAGCTGACAAGCTCCCTATGGTTCTAAGCAACAGAAAAGAAGTCTCTGTTGCAGTGGCCAGTGGAAAGAAACTGCTGGCTAGGGCTTTGTGAAGCACATGTAGGAGCAGTGAAATACTGAAGCACCCATTCTAATCTACAGAGAGAGGTAGAGAGTAGGACTAGGATTCTTCCTCTGGTCCTCATGTCACATATTGAGGTTTCCCAGTTCCTATTTTAGGTTCTGTTTGAAGAGTTGCAGGATTGTTATGAGAAATAACTACCATCCCCTGCCTTTTTTAAAGTGTAATATTTAATTTTCCTAAATTACCGTCTTGTTTTTCTCAAACATTAGCGTCTTAATTACAAAGAGTTCAAGTTGTTCACTATCTTCTGCCTTGACAAACATCAGGAGAGGCAGAAATCAGAGAGAAGTAAACATCTGCTCCTGAAACAGCAAAGTCTCTTTGAAAGCTGGAGAAAGCAACACAGAAGTCAGAAATAAAGTTTTATTATTAAAATAAATTTGAATCTACAAAGTAGAAAATTTAGAATCCATTTCTGCCATGAGAGATTACAGGGAGGGGGAGTGTCAGATTTGCATGCAAGTAATCAATAGGTATGTTCATAAAGTTTTGGACTGTTTGTGACTAGAGCAATGTAACTCTCAGGTGTTACTCAAGATGGTACAATACTGATTACAATATCATCAGTTTTTCTCATTGGACATGCCCCAGTTCCCTAATGCTCAGTAACCTAATCAAACCCCATCCTCATCTGGGACTGAAGACTGCCCTGTGCAACATCTTCTATAGAAGATAGAGTATTGGAATAGAAGTGATATGTGATAATGACTACAAAGTTAGGGTAGTAGCAGATTGCAGAGGGCCTTGAATGCCAGTTTTAATTTATAAGTTTGTGATCTATAACTGAGGATAGGGTAAGAACTTAGTGGGAAAAGGCCCCCCCTCCTCTGCTTTTTTTTCCAGTGAGAATCCATATAACAACAATAATACATCCCATAACTGAAGCACAAGGGTGCAATGGGAAAAGCCCTGAATTAGGTGCCTCTGTTCACATTCCACCTTTGACACTTTACTTTTGTGACCCTGGGCAAATTATTTAACTTCTCTGGACCTCAGTTTCTTCATCTGCAAATTTAGGCCCTGGGCAAAATGTTCCTGGTTTACTACTGGTCAAGGGACTACTTCCACCTTAATTACAAAGATTTGAAGATTACAGTCTCCTCAGCATCTACTTCACTCCTTGAGAAACCTGTCAGGTGTATACAGAAGAAATCCCCTTACTTTTCTTGCCCTATTCACTCATTTGTACTCAGCTGTTTTCTTAAATGGCTATATGGACACAGCTAAGCTACCTATTCCAGGACATGGACCTAGGGGTTCATGGTTAATCTTTTTTTTTTAACCTATTTTTCTGTTTCCATCTAAAAGACAAAAAGCCATATTTTTTTTGGTATTGGAAGAGCGCAGAAAGATGACATCATATGAATTTCATTTTGTTTCACATCTGCTCACCCTGCCTGATCTTGGAGGAACATCACACAGGGATGTTTCTAGCCATGAAGCTGTAATCACTGGCTAGTGATGTTCTTTTATTAAAAAATTTCAAGCTCTTTTAAAAGGAAGGTTTTAGGCGATTTAAAGGATTTTCATTATGGAATAAGGAAGAATTAATTTTCCTTCTCCACACACCTATATTAATATAGCACTTCTCTGGTACCTTTTAAATCATGATTTCTACTCATCACTGTAACATTTTTCACTAATATATGAATTGACATTTCATTGACTTAGAAATTGCTTCTGTACCAACATTTACCACCTTCTTCAAGATGAATTTGGGGAAGAAGTCAGGGTTTAGGGAAGTTCATTCCCATATCCTCTTCATTCCATTCCATTAGAGCACTGTTCTAATGATTGATCACCTAGACTCCCATAATGCCTGACTAAAAACCATGGGGTGACTTGTGCACTTTGCCTTATTATATATGTAGATACCTCTGTGTTAAACAAACATGTAAATCTCAATCCTGAATATCCTTTTTGTGAAATACAGAGCTGATCTTTTACTAATACTTTTCCCTTAACTTCATTAAATAAAACCTGGAAATAGATCATCCTCTCACCTAAAATTAATTGCCAATCATGTAGTTTAGCATTTGGCTAAGTGAGTAGACCAATTAATAAAAGTTCAAATACCCAAATGGAGTCACAAAGTCAGACATGACTAAACAATAACATATATGTCTGTATGCATGTGTATACACACACATATATATCCAAACATTTCTCACTGTAGCAAACTACAAAAATGCATCTCTCACCAAAAAGCATAATCTTCTTAGTTTGAACTAAGGTTGAGAAACTGTATTTGAGAAGGTGGTTAAAGAGAAACCCTTACCAGGTACTTACCAGTAAGACTGTTTCTCTGAAGATATACTGAACCTAGCAATGCAGGAGTCTTCAAAAGGCTTTTAACCTTTAGAATAAGACTATTAGAGCCGGAACAGACCTTAGAGATTAGTTAACTAGTTTAACTAACCTCTCATTTTACAGAGATGGCAACTGGACCTAGAGAAGTTTAGTTTACTAAATGTTTGTTGAGTTAAATGATGTGCCCAAGATGACTCAGCCAAGTGAATGCATCAGAACTAGAATACTGTTGTATTTTTCCTTGGTCAGACCATAGTTGGAGTACTGTATTCACTGCTGGATACATTTTAGGAAGGACATTCACAAGGTACGACACAGCATAAGCAGCAATTCTGGCCCCTATGTCAAGCCACACTGAACAAATCTTCAAATCAGTGACAGGTGAGGAGACTACAATAGAGACTTCAGACAGGAGAAGATACCTCAAAACACTAGAAAGCTATTGCAGGTCAAAAAAAAAAAAAAAAAAAAAAAACCAATTCGGGAAG
>NW_020954641.1:7888357-7891479 GCF_900497805.2 Vombatus ursinus | reverse complement strand
CAAGATTGGACCAATTCGGGAAAGGTCTCGTCTGGTATGGAGGAGGAACCTCACCATTTGGTAAGTTTCTTAGGTTAATTCATTATACCCAAAAAGTTTCTATGCTACTCAAAAAAAAAAGCATGTCAGAACATTACAAAATATTATAAATGCAACAAATTTTAAAATTGTACAATCTTCTAAATCATTGTTACAATCTTTTATTATTGTTATATAATTTGTATCTTCTACACTTCGATGCCCAGGGGCAAAATCCTGATTCCTCCCCACTAGTTAGGGTCAGACCAGGAGTACATACAAAGGAAGGTGAGACCAGCATATTGAGGGGACTGGAGATTATGTCTTATGACGACTAAAGGAACTAGGAATATTTGGCCTGAAGAAGAGAAGTCTACTGGGGGCAACGTGACAACAGTTTTCAAGTGTCTGAAGGGCTACTATATAGAAAAAAGATTATTGATTCTGGCAGATCAATGGGCACAAGCTGCAGAAAGGTAGATTCAAGATCAATGTAAGGAAAATCTTCCTAACAATCAGTGCTATCTGTTTCAGAAGTTACAGGTTAACTGGAAGCTCTAACTTGTTGGGGTGGAGGGTTGTGAAGCACGGCTGTTCAAAGGTGCACTGAATTAAATGGCTTCTCAGGTCCCTTTCTACTCTGGGTGGTTTTGGTTTTTCTTGGTCTTTTGTTTGTTTTTTAATCCAGATCTTCTAACTCCCAAATCTCCTTCACTTTCCATTGTGCCACGCAGGGTAAGAGATGAGCCTCGGCACTAGCACTAACAGACGCTCCACCACTAAGTCTTCCCATTTAGTTTTTCCCCCTACTTCCACTTGATGATTAGACAGGCAAATCCAATGTTACAGGATATCTCAGGTCTACTAGTGGTGTGTGGTACACAAAAAGAATATGAGAAGGAACCTGTAACAGCTGCCAGGGATAATGCAACTTCAAGTAAATAATCTTATTGGTAAGTAATTGGGGTTTTTCCAAAGATGTTAAGGATGGCTGCCTACAGCTGTTATGGCAAGTAACATATCAGGAGCTAGGGCATGAGGTCATTCTGAGAATAGCCACAGTGGGATTACAAGACCAAACTGACAGTCTCATCAGGAGCTAGATCCAAGTGAGTGCTTTATGTGTATGAAGAGCACCAGGTGGTTAGGTGCTTTGTATTCCTTTTAAGTATCTTTTACTCTCCCTAGGTAGAAACAAAAATCTATTCAGACCCAGAGAATTCTTTCTGTCCCCAGATGAAGTAGGATCGCGCTGAGGGTGGCAGAATTTATAGCTGGAAGAGGCCTTGGTGATCATCTTGTTCAGCCACCTCACATTCCACAGAGAGAAAAAAATGAAGTCCAGAAAGATCAGGTGACTAACCTAGGGTGACAGAGGCCAAGCGGCAATAACCCAGAGTTACTGACTCCAAAGCTAGAGCTTTTCCCAATTCAACATGACAGCTTTGCAAGTGCATTAAAGGGAAACCAAGGCAGCCAGAATTTTGATTTGCCTAAAAGGTTTTCTAACCCTTTTATATATCATACTTTGTGGTACAGAAAGGACTTTTGGGGTGGGATCACTAATCCTTTTGGTTAAAACAATTACTACTTGGAAGAGGGTCTACAGAAATGCTTCAGAGAACATAAGTGTATGGGCTGAAGAGAGGCCAGATTAATTAGACGAAGACCACAATGTTTTACCAGGAGAGGATGAGTAAGAGGAATGCTTTCAACAGTCAAGAAATCAGAGAAAAATCATAGACCATTTCCCTTCCAGTAGCGGTGAAATGGCAAAATGTCCCCAAGAGGCATAACTGTTTATTACATTTTTCAAATCTTTAAGCTAAATGGGTCAGGCCAGTGATATCCAGTATTCAAGGAATCTGTGGACCTCACAAAAATGTTATGGAACTTGTGAGCCACAGCTTCCTGTGACTTCTAACCCTGGAGATAAATCCTGGACATTTAAACCATATGGATATAGGGGAAGACTTGTGACAGATTTCTGAGAAAAGATTCCCCTTCTGATCACTTATTCAATTAAAGAAGCCATGCTGCCAAGGTGAACGGCACTGAGGTCCAAACAAGAAGCCAAGATCACACGGATGGGACCTCAGGAGCCACTTAGTTAAACCCCCTCTTTTTGAAAATGAGGAAACTGAAGCCCAGGGAAATTAGGAGACTTAACAGGGCCACAGAGTAAGTTGACAGTCAGGATCTGGACTCGGGTCTCCTGTCTCCAAATCCAGTGCTCTTTCCAGTATATCCTGCTACAACAGGAGCTTGTCTCTAAGTAACAAAGGCCTTAGACATTTAGAGACAAGATTGACTTTGCTCCTATTCAAACCCAAACTAGACTTATGGGTTTGGGGATCAGTATCTGCAGTCCATGCCAGATTTATAAATGATCAGCATCAGGTTTATCTGCCTCAAGTAACATCACTTTTCTCTATTTCTCATATTTGAAGGAGTAGTGTTTTCCATCCTTTTCTTCATGTCATACATGTATAAAACAAGAAATTTCTATCAGAATATTTCAGAGGGTTTCCACATGAGAAAATCAGCACAAGGTGAAGTCCAGCCTTTGCAGCAGAGAGGATTAAAAGCCTAAGGAGATGGTTCTTTATGTCAAAAATTCTTAGTAACGACGGAACGAGAGTGATTAATTACTGTCCTTCTATACTGCTCTTTTATTACTACTGCCTCCCATAGCACAGTTTGTGTTTGGGGGCAGAAGAGGTGAGGGGGGCCTTTGAAATTCTTTCAGACATATCCTAGCTTGCTACTTCCTTCCTATCCTTTCCATAATCCAACCTCACACACCAAAAATTAAATTTGGTTATCTTATAACACAAAATACAACATACAATACTGCTACCACAGATTAATGGCCATTCTTGGCAGGAATTTATAATCCCAGACATTATGCTCAATAATAATATGAAACAATCTCTGTAACACTGCCCTTAAAGGATACATATCCTACTTACTTAGGAGACTAATATGTTCTTAGCAACCCAAACTTTCCATTCCTCTCACCCTGCAAACCACCCCAAGGTAGCAGTATAAATTAGCTCTACCAAAAAAAAAAAAAAAAAAAACCCAAACCCCAAAAACCAAAA
>NW_020954641.1:7870740-7888350 GCF_900497805.2 Vombatus ursinus | reverse complement strand
CAAGAGCTGGGTTCTTCTAGGCTGTTGAATGTCTTATTCAGCTTATAGGATCACATATTTAGAACTAGACCATAGAGGTCATCTCGTCTCACCTCTTTACATTACAGATGAGAAAAATGAATCCCAGGGAAGTGAAATGATTTAAACTCAGGTCCTCTGATATCAAATTCAGCACTGCTGCTAATGCCCCAATATGGGAAAGAAATGACTGTCACATATCTGGTAGTAGTGCTATAACCAAATGTTACTTATGATGCATAAGTGGACAGAGTGTCATCACTGGAGAAGGGCAGCTATCCAAGTAAGAGAACTGGCCTGCCATAGTTCTCAAGAGAGCTTTCACAAAAGTCATAAGATAAGCCTACCTTCATCAGGGTATTTCAATCTTCATTCTATGGCTGCCCCATCTACAGATCTTCCCTATCACCTAAGCATAGTTGTGGAAGATGAGGCTAGCATAAGAAAATTTCAAGGATACTTTTCTCTCCAGTGGCCTGGGTAGGGCTCATAATCACTGTCCTCCAGAGCTCATAAAGGTGAAGTGACTTGAGGTTTAACTACAGTACCTATTACAAAGTGACTAGTACTTACCACATTTCAGACAGAGTATCTTTTCAGAATGTCACAAGGAAGAAAGGTGAGCAAATGATTCCTGGTTTTTATTTTGGCAAAAAATGAAAACCTACAAAAATTTCCGTTCTTTTCTAGAATTAGCAGGCAATTTCTTTCCTGTTTGGAAATAGTGTTGACTAGGAAAGGCTTTGAGAATATACTGCTATCTATAAGAGGCTCCTCTTTTAAGCCTGCCAAAGCTCCTTAGCTAAGTGGTTAAGTCCACTTTTCTATGCACTGGGTTCGCAACAGATGTAGAACTGAAACTCATCTTTAAAAAGCCAAATTAGCCTATACCAGCAATGTGAACTGGGTCTGAAATTCCTTTAGTGAAAAATCATCCAACTTAATTTACCACTTAGCTTTTCTTGAAGTTTTTTCTTAGCTACATTATGAAAACCTTAAGTATTTGAAAGATATCTAAGAATATTCTTCAGTCCTACTCTCCACACTTCAGAAGGGCAGTTGGCTAATCCTTCAGATTATATTTAAGGTCAGTTTAGTGCCTAGCCCAGCAATATACATAAAAAGGAACTTAAAGTATTTCTGTAAGATGGTGATTTTCTATATTATAACTAGGAACTATATATTTCATTATTTGCAGGCTCTTCAATATTATTAGTATGAGTATTTACTCTACAAATTACAACCTCTATCCCATACCCCCAAGACTTAGTAGATGATCTTTGAAAGTTATTATACCCAAAAATTTATTGCTCTGTGGTCAATCTGGCAATGACCCTCTCTGAATTTAGCCAACCTCATCCTCACACAACAGACACATAGTCCACCACCAAGCTAGCTTCACTGAAACAGTCAAACGTTAGGTTTCATAGGTAGGAGGCACAGTGGATCTACAGAATACTGGACTTGAGAGTCAAGAGTAACAGAATTTCAATCCTGCCCCAGACACTTATAATCACGTGACCTTGAGCAAATCACTTAGTCTCTTAGCCTCAGTTTATTCATACGTAAAATAAGGATAATAACAGCACCTAACTCACAGGGTGGTTGTGAGGATCAAATGAGATAATGTATGTAAAGTGATCTTCTAGACTTAAAGCATTATATTAAATGTTAACTATTATTATAGCCATCAAGAATATGTGGTC
This sequence comes from Vombatus ursinus, assembly GCF_900497805.2. Classification (NCBI taxonomy): domain Eukaryota; kingdom Metazoa; phylum Chordata; class Mammalia; order Diprotodontia; family Vombatidae; genus Vombatus; species Vombatus ursinus. Next base: position 7,886,626 of record NW_020954641.1, on the reverse strand, counting down.
AATAATTAGGGCCAAAATCGATTGTTCCTGTGCACAAAGACCATACAGTTTGAAAAACTTGTATGTACCTAAAATGCCTAAGCCCAAGAAAGCAGGGATTTATCATTTCCTAGAGTAGAAGAATAGAAGATAAGGTTGTAGAGGAGAGTTACCCACCTAGGGACTCAGCAAAAAGGAAAAGTACAACTTCCCACTCAATCCCCTGTACTCTTCAATTAATTACTGAAAATTTTATTCAAACTCAGCTTTTGTTGCTGGTTATGAGGGAAAGGGTTTGGGAACGATACATACCAGAGTAAAACCAACTTCTGTTTCACTGTCCTCTTAGTGCTCACACACTTTTAGAGATGTATGCATCTGGTGGTTTAGTAGGTAAAGGGTAGGATAAAGTAGATATAGTAGATATAGGTTAGGTGGGGTTTACAGCCCATCTCTGACACCTCAGTGTATGAATATCGGTGAGTTGTTTACCTTCCAACCTCAGACAACTCTTTACACTATAGACAAGTTATAATCAGTTGATTTCAAGAGAATTCCCACACCACTGAAACTGGTCTTTGAAATATTAATATATGTTGATGAACTATTACCACCTGGAGACTAGACACACTTAGCTATGTATGTTAAAATTTTTGTTACATACTTAAAACTTAAGAGCCAGAAGGAACCTCAGACATCATCTAGTCCAGAGCTTCTTAAACTTTTTCCACTTGCTACCCCTTCCTTGCTTCTTAAACTGTGGTTGCAACCCATATCTAGTCCAACTTGTACCTGAGCAGAAATCCTACTCTATGCATATTTCCAATAAGAGGTCATTCAGTCTCTCACTACTTCCCAAGGCAAGCCATTCCACTTTTAGATAGTTCCACTTTCCATACTGGGTTGAAATGAGCCTCTACCCTAGGAAAAGAATCAAAACTACTACTCATGCAATCTCTGCAAAGCTCAGAGAACCAGAGGCTCAAGGGATTCAGAAGTTACAATAGAAATTGGGTATTACTATTTCAAGGAGGTATTTAAAGAATACGAGCAGACATGTTTAAGGTCCTAAAATACCTTATTTACATTTTAATCCCTATTTCAGCAAAACCTTGCAAACCAGAAAGAGGCACCCACTCGTTTAAGATTCCTTATATCACAAGATCATAAGTTTAGAAACCAAAGACTTGAAAGATCATCTAAACTGTTTCCTCAACTTAGAGATGAGAAAACTAAGGCCCAGAAAGTTAGTGATTTGCCCCAGGCCAAACAAGTAATAAAAGGCAGAACCAGATTTCAAGTCCAGTTCTTCTTGACTCCAATTCTATTATATTATCCTGCCCTCAGCTACTGTTGTTGAGTGATCTACACAGTTCTGATCTATATGAGAAAATGCAAAAGTGATGTAAAACTAGAGAACAGCTAGTGTAAGGGAGATAGGTTGTCTTCCTTATATCTGTCAGTGCAAATATTACACAAATAGTACCTACAGCTGGTGGGAATGGCTGAACAGCTATTAATTTTGCTATTACCAAAAATGGATCATTTCTGAAGGTTTTACTTGAAATTTTGCAATATTTATGAATTTTGCAAAATTCTTAGCAAGTTCTTTGGCAGGGAGAGAAAGGATTTTAAATTTCAATTCAATCTCTGGTCCAACATAAGAAAAATTCAAGGGATTTTTTTGGACTGAAACTATAATTTCATCGGTTCAAGAACTTCGAGTGAAGAAACTCTCTCTACTAATGCCAGTCTCATAGAGTTTCCCAAGGCAGGGCTGGCTGCATGTATCAGAGACTCAAACCTAGGTCTTGATGACTCCATGGTCAAATCTTTAACCATTGTGCCTTGCTGCCTATCAGCAGGATAAAATTTCAAAAATTAATTTCATTTAAAGTATCATGTTCAAAACAAAAATGATGTATTTGAAAAATGTGACCAAGACAGACAAGTTACAGACTTAAACACAGGAGATGATATAAAACTACAAATGACCATGTCTGAATTGGTCTGAAGAACCTAATTCTGATAAAGAACTTATTAGTTATTGAACTAAGACTTTAAAAGAGAAAAACTTTATACTTCTCATTGGAAAGAGGCAGATCACCCTTAAATAATTTTTTAAAAAAACCATGACAAAAAACTTATTAAGAGCTCTTAGCTACCTGCCAAGACAAACAGGAGGACATTTTAAAAAGTACAAAAACCCTACATGCTCAAGTTATATACATCAAGTCTTGATCCAATCTTAGAATAGTCTATTTACAATTAAACAGCACCATAATTTCCTCAGCCAGGTTAGTTGTTTTAATCATACCAAAAGAACTGTGATTTAACATATAAATTCATTTAAAACAAAACAAAATCCACAAGAGAACTTGCAATCCCTCAAGAGAAAAATGAACTTTTACCTACTGCCATGAATGGCTTAAAAAAAATGAATTGAAGTGCAATACATCTGAACTTCTTTCTTCCAACCACGAAGACTAAGGGATACTGAAGTTCCCTGTGACATGCAAATGAGCAAACAAGATGCAATTCTTTAATTGCAGGAGTGTTAACCAAAGTAACACAATGCTGAGCTCCATTCCCCAGTGCCTAACAATTACTCTTGAAATTAATGCTTCAAACTTCTCTTGAATTCCAGGCTTTGAGCAGACCTGAGAAAGCTGCAGCCACAATCCTAAGGCAATTAAACAAAAGAGAGATCTGAAATTAGCTCATCTTTTTTAAGAAACATATTAAAAATAAGTTATAGATACCTCCTGTCTAGTCATCCTATTATTTTAACGCTACTTTCAGGCCATTTAAAATTAATTTCCATTTTGTTGTTAAAGTTAATAAAGCTTATTATTTGAATTGTTTGAAGTTTTGACCTTCTTTTTGTCTCCAGTGAAAGGATTTTCCTTCCTCTATTCTTCTTTTTGAGGGATGCAGAATTGAAATAACATGGGATGCTGGCTAACAGTATGTATCAGCTCCCTTCCATTTACAGAATCAGTAAGCCCACAATCTCAATCTCTGGCAGCTTGAACTGAGGCCAGAATACACTTCACAAACCAAGTGAACCAAAAAGCTTTTTTTGGTCCCTCACTCTCATTTCCCAGGTATTTCCTTATATATACATTATCCAAGAAAGTACGATGGAGAAAAATTACCATCCAGCATAACTAGAAATAACAAACTGAATTAGGAAGTATTCAAGAAAAGCATGCTATGTCTAGCATATGAAGCAATGCATCATTGAACTGTTTTTAGTGCTGGTGTTTAAATGTCAGGAAATCTTTCACACTGAGCAGTTAAAATAAGGAAAGTGCTTTGTAAATTGTTAAGCACTATAGAAATGTGAGCTATTATCTGATGACTAGAATGAAAAATAGGCACAATCTCCTCCTAGGCACAGGTGAAATGGGCAGTCCTGACATTCTTCATGCAAGGCAGAGGGAAAAGGGAGAATCATTCCATCCTCCTGTGAGGACATTCGGTTTCACTGTTCCCATGTAGCCCATGCAGCCCTGAAATGGAGTCTAGGTCAGGGTATGCAAGAGAATGGCTGGTGTAGCCCTATTCTGATTCTCTTTCCCAACAAAGATGCCCCTCACATTGTTCTCTAGGGGAGAACGCACACACTTACTTCAAAGCAGTTGTGCATTTGAAGCACAAGCTACCATGACTAATGATTTTTTTTTTCTACCCCAGCGAGGAGTAGCAAAGGTATTAGTGGAGTGGCCTCCTGCGGCTAAAGGTGGAAACAGAGGTCAACAATTCAGGAGATATTTCCAGATACCACTGAGGCAGGAGGACAAAAGAACTGTGAATCAAGTACAATATAATATAAGAGATTTTACTGTATTTACTAAGTTATTGCCTAGTGCTCCAGAGTCAGTAACAGCATAAGACTGCCTACCACCAGCTTGATAAAAGGTACCAAAATTGGTTGGTATGAACATAAAAATTTTCATAAACACATGAAAAAAGGGACAGCAATGCTGAAACACAATGCTAGGAATATTTTTCCCACTTTTTCCCCTTGATGAATGAGTTTTGAATAACAGCAGTTAAAATCAGAAAAGAAACATTACAAATACTGCACTTCTGTTGCTGTCAAAAAAAGCTACATTTGGGGCAAATTATGCAGTAGGAATTTTTTGAAATAGCCTAATTTGGTTTGTTTAAAAAAACTTATTCTGAATTCAAAAAGTGCTGTTCTTCATGGATGGCTGCTTTATTCATTGTTCAAATCATTTAAACAAAGCCATTTATGTTGGGTTTCTTTTTTTTTTTTTTAATAAATGGTTATTTCATTTGTTGACTCTTGTATTAGAAATGGCAATCATATGAGTCTCAAAGGCTGGCTCTTTGTGTTTTATGTTTTGTGTAGATCTCCATCACAGATGGAATTTTTCATTGGTCATTCCTCAGAACTCATGGGCAAATAAGGGCAGTGAAAATAAATTTCACGCCATAAAGGAGGAAAAACCAAAAGGGAAAACCAGCCAACAAGACCAGTTCAGTTCTCAACTGGTGTTGGATTTTGCAAAGGCTGGCTCACAATAACCTGTACTACATAGTCCTTTGGGATCTTCAATTCTTCCAGTTTCATTTTGTCAGTGAGGGGCCTGCCTGAAAAGAACCAGCGCTGACTAGTTGGCTCCACCCCTTCCACTGCATTCAACCTCCTCTTCATGTGGTACACTGTGTCTGTACTACGAGCCAAAAGTTTGAGATCTTTGCCTGTGGAAAGACGTAAACGGAGTTGACATTCATATCCAGAATTCGGTGGTGGATCAGGAATATCCAGAGTCTCTATGTCACTCTTTTCTTCTATCATGTTGATTGGTGGGGCCAAGCAATAGACTGGAAGCTGATATCTGTTTCCCAGTTCATCATAACACTCCGTAAGGGCACCTTCAAAAGGAGGAAAAAAGTAACAGTGATCTAAATTAATTCATTGTGATATATACTTTGGGAAATTTCCAAGTCACCTGTTAGTGTCTTCTGTAGTCAATACAATATAAAGTTGTGATGTCAGCTTGCTAGTTGATTAGCAATGATAAGTAAAAACCAGCAAGGTTAATTATTATCATCTAGTTTTCAATTCAATTTAAAAGTATCCATTAAGCATCCATATTCAAGCCACTGTGCTTGGGGAGTGGGGGGCGCTGGTGGTGGCAGGCAACACTTGAACCTCATTCTCATCATAACTGGCTTAAAGAGGGAATGATACACATATAGAGTTGGGTATTGAAATGTATCTTACCTTATAGGGAAGTAGGAAGGAAAAGGAATCAAAAGGGGGAGGAGGAGGGACAGGGAATGACAGAAGGGAAGGTAGAGTAAAGAAGGCAAAAGTCAGAAGCAAAACAGACTTTTGAGGAGGGACAGGGTAAAAAGAGAAAGAAGGATAAACAGGGAAAAATAGAATGGAGGGAAATAGTAATCATAACAGTGATTGTGAATGGGATGAACTCACCCATAAAATGGAAGTGGATAGCAGAATGGATTAAAAACCAGAATCCAACAACACGTTGTTTATAAGAAACACACTTCAAACAGAGAGATACATACAGAGCTAAGGGGGCAGAGCAGAATCTATGATGCTTCAACTGTGGTTAAAAAAAAAAATGCTTCAACTGTGGTAAAAAAAAAAAAAGCAGTGGTAGCAATCTTGATCTCAGACAAAGCAAAAGCAGAAGTAGACCTAATTAAAAGAGATGAGCAAGGAAACTATATTATGCTAAAAAGTTATCATAGACAATGAATATCAATACTGAACATATATGGACCAAATGGTACAGCATCCAAATTCTTAAAGGAAAAGTTAAATGAGTTACGAGAGGGAATAAATAGTAAAACTATACTACTAGAGGACTTCAACATTCTTCTCTTAGAACTAGATAAATCTAACCATAAAATAAACAAAGAATAAGTTAAAGACATGAATAGAATTTTAGAAAAGTCAGATATGAAAGACCTCTGGAGAAAATGAACGGAAATAGAAAGGAATATACCTTTTTCTCAGTCGTAAATGGCACCTTCACAAACAATTAACATGTATTAGGGAATAAAAGCCTTAAAATCAAAAGTAGAGAAGCAGAAATAATAAATGCATCCTTTTTAGAACATAATGCAATAAAAATTATATTCAATAAAGAGCTATGGAAACAAAGATTAAAAATTAATTGGAAACTAAATAATCTAATTCTAAAGAATGAGTGAGTCAAAGAACAAATCAAAGAAACAATGATTTCATTAAAAAGAATGACAACAATTAGAGAACACATCAAAATTTGTGGGATGCAACCAAAGTAGGGAAAATTTACCTCTCTAAATGTTTACATCAATAAAATGCTCTGAGAAAAAGCAGATCAATGAATTGGGCATGAAACTAAAAAAACTAGAAAAAGAACAAATTAAAAATTCCCAATTAAACACCAAGTTGGAAATCCTGAAAATCAAAGAAGAGATTAATAAAATTGAAAATAAGAAAATCATTGAACTAATTAATAAAACTAGAAACTGGTTTTATGAAAATACCAATAAAATAGACAAACTACTGGTTAACTGGATTTCAAAAAAAAAAAAAATCAAATTACCAGTATCAAAAATGGAAAGGGTGGATTCACCACTGATGAAGATGATATTAAAGCATTATTAGGAGCTCTTTTGTCTGATTTTATGCCAATAAATCTAACAATCTAAGTGAACTGGATGAATATTTACGAAAATATAAATTGCTAAGATTAACAGAAGACAGAGTATTTAAATAACCCTACCTTAGGAAAAAAAAAAAAACTGAACAAATCATCAATGAACACCCTAAGAAAAAATCTCCAGGACTAGATGGATTCACAAGTGAATTCTACCAGACATTTAAATCACATTCCAACACTATATAAACTATTTGGAAAAATAGGTAAAGGAGTCCTACCCAAACTCCTTTTACGACACAAATGTAGTACTGATACCTAAGTTAGGAAGAACAAAAACAAAGAAAGAAAACTACAGACCAATTTCCCTAATGAATATTGATACAAAAATTTTAGGAGATTACAGCAATATATCACAAAGATCGTAAACTATAATCAAGTGGGATTTATACCAGAAATGCAGAGCTGGTTCAATATTAGGAAAACTATAAGCATAATGGACCATAAGTCAATAACACAATGAACAAAAATCATAATTATTTCAATGGATTCAGAAAAAGCTTTTGATAAAATGCAACACTCACTCCTATTAAAAATGTGAGAAAGCATAGGAATCAGTGGAGGTTTCCTTAAAATGATAAATAGTATCTATCTAAAACCATCAGCAAGCATTTTTTGTAACAGGCACGCAGTAGAAAACTTTCTAACAAGATAAAGGGTGAATAAGGATGTCCTTATCAACACTATAATTCAATATTGTACTATAAATGCCAGCTATGGCAATTAGACAAGAAAAAGAAATTGAAGGAATTAGAAGAAGCAATGAGGAAACAAAACTATCACTCTTTGCAGAAAATACGATGGTATAAGAATCCTAGAGAATCAACTAAAAACTAGCTGAAATAATTAACAACTTCAGCAAAGTTGCAGGATATGTAATAAACACAACGTAAATCATTAGCATTTCTATATATATCACCAACAAAGTCCAGCAGGAAGAGATAAAAAGAGAGATTCCATTTAAAATAACTGCAGGTAATATAAAATACTTAGGAATCTACCTGCCAAGACAAACCCAGTAATTCTATGAACACAATTATAAAACACTTTTCACACAAAGAAAGTCAGATTTAAACAACTGGAAAAATATTAACTGCTCTTGGGTAGGCCAAGTCAATATAATAAAAATGGCAATACCACCTAAAAAATTTACTTATTCAGGGCCATACCAATCAAACTACAAAAAATTTATTTTTAGAAAAAACAACAACAAAATTCATCTGGAAGAACAAAAGATCAAGAATATCAGGGGAATTCATGGGAAAAAAAATGTAAAGGAAAAGCAGCCTACCAGTACCAGATCTCAAACTGTTATGCAGCAGTAATCATCAAAACAATCTGATACTGGCTAAGTAATAGAGTGGTGGATCAGTGGAACAGATTAGGTACACGATACACAGTAGTAATGACTACAGCAATCTAGTTTGATAAACTCAAAGACTCAAGGTTTTGGAATAAGAACTCACTATCTGACAAAAATTGCTGGGAAAATTGGAAAGCAGTTTGGCAGAAACCAGGTATAGAGACCAACATCTTACATCATATACCATGATAATGTCAAAATGGATACATAATTAAGACGTAAAGAGTGATATCATAAATAAGAACAGCAAGAAGTAGTTTATCACCTGTTTACCACCTATGGATAAGGGAAGAGCATATGACCAAACAAGAAATAGCATTATGAGATATAAAATGGATAACTTTGATTATATTAAATTAGAGAACTAAGTCAAATTTATAAGAATAGAAGTCATTCCACAATCAATAAATGATCAACAGATATGAACAGGCTGTTTTCAGAAGAAGAAATCAAAGCTATCTATAGTGATGAAAAAATGTTCTAAATAATTATTGGTTAGAGAAATGCGAATTAAAACAATGCTGAGCTACCACCTCACACCTATCAGATTGGCTAATATAACAAAAAAAGGAAAATAACAAATATTGGAGGGGATATGGGAAAATTGGGACACTAACACACTACTGGTGGAGTTGTGAACTGGGTTCAACCATTCTGGAGAGCAATTTGGAACTATGCCCCAAGGGCTATAAAACTGCATACTTTTTTATCCAGCAGTCTCTCTACTACGTGGTTATCTCAAAGAGATAAAAAAAGGGGGCGGGGGGGGCAGGGAGAAGGATCTATTTATAACAGCTCATTTTGTGGTGGCAAAAACTTGGAAATTGAGGGGATATCCATCAATTAGGGAATGGCTAAACAAGTTGTGGTATATGATTGTAATGAATACTATTGTGCTATAACAAACGAATGCAATAATTTCAGAAAAGACTTGGAAAGACTTAGATGAAATGATGCAGAGTAAAGTTAGCAGAACCAGAAGAACACTGTACACAGTGACAGCAATACTGTACAATGATCGACTCTGAACAACTTAACAATACAAAGATCCAAGACAATTCCAAAAGACTTATGATGAAAAATGTTATGCATCTCCAGAGAAAGAACTGATGGGAGTGTGAATGCAGACTGAAGCACATTTTTTAAACCCTATTTACCTTGGTTTTTTGGTCTGTTTTCTTTTGCAACAAGGCTAAATGGAAACATGTTTTGCATGACTGCACATGTATAATTTATATCAAATTTCTTGCCCTCTTAAAGAGTAGGGGGGAAGGGAAGAAGAAAATTTGGAACTCAAAATTTAACAAAACAAATGTTAAAAAAATTATGTGTAATTCAAATTGCAAAAAAAAAAATTGCAAAAAAATGTGCTCAACTCTATGAATACAAAGAAAAACAACAATATGGTCCTTATTTTCAAGGGCTGGAGGATCTACTGAAGTCAAGACAATATATATGCATATACACAGAAATATAAAAAGGGGTAAAGCGTGATAGGGACAATGAAAATATCTATACAAAATGCTCTAGCAATATCTGAGAAGAAAATAAGTTTACTCTGGTAGATTCAGGGAGGCTTCATGGGGAAGTGGTTCCTGACTTGAACTCTGAAGGGAAAGATATATTTCAACAGGTAGAGATGAGAAGGTATTCCAAGTACATGATTACATAGAAGCAAGAGATCACAAATCAGCAAGCAACTCAACCTATAGTTTTATCTGAGCTTCTGAATTTTTTTCCTACTAAATCATTTTAGGTCATATTTCAGAAATAATTCATATTTATGTAAAAGTTCAGTGCAGGAGCTGAAAGGACACTACATATGCAAATCTCCCAATTTTATTGTTAGAATCAATTTTAAAAGGGTATCCAAATTGTAAGAACCAAAACTACATTTTTAAAAATCAACCCTAAGCAGCCACAACACTTACAATTAAAGTATTTACATATCCTGCACTACTAAAAGAGAAGTGTAAAAAGCACAGGACTAAAAGTAAGAAAACCTGGGTTTCCAGTCTGAGCTCTGCCACTGTGTAACCTTGGGCAAATCAGTCAAATTCTCAATTGTCCCATATGTCAAAGAAAAAGGTGGAGACTAGATGACTTCTAAGGATGAAGAGGAAACCACCTTTAAAATTCTATGATAGCTGGCCTATATGTTCTTTGATCCTTAGAGATGAGAAGATTCCCAGCTGTCTTCTACCTGATGCAGTGTAAAAGAGTATTAATCACAAAACACTTAGAAAAATGATGCTTCTCCTAAAGCTAATTAACAGACAAGGTTAACAGGATGGCAAGGGGTAGGTAGGGGGTACGTGAGGAAATGAGGTAAATAAATTTAGGTTTCTGACTAGCTAGCTCAGGAAAAAAAAACTGTTCTACTGAATTATTAATTGCTAACTTCAAGTTAAAGCTCAACAACATACTATTATTAAGGATCATTTCCTTTTGGAATGGAAATGATTTTGCTCTAAGGAGCTTTTTGATGTAATGATACTCACTGTGATGAGACAGGACCTTGCCCAGACTTCAACATGAACACCAGACTGTCAAAAGTGGTTTAGTTCTTAAAACTATTATATAAAACCACAGTCTTTAAGAATAAATATTTAGGCAGATTTCCTCTGCGCAGATCAGAGACTTTTAGATGGAAATGAGAGGCCAATAAACAGATAAACTATAAAATACGTTTCTACAATTACTGTGTTAAGAGTTGAAGAGCTATAGGATCCCCAAGCAATCACTGTTAGGGTCTAAATTAATTGGAGTTAGACTGAGTATAAAGAGGCTCTTATCTTTAGTTAACTATTTAGGGTTAGAAAAGAAACAGCAAAAGTTATTAATGTATGCTTTTATCAATGTAAATCAGCCAATGAAAATCAGCAACTTATTTAACGTTTAGTCTTAGAGAACTGATTCAAGGTACTGAAAGATTGCCTGAGTTGTCCAGGGATAACCAGGCAGCTAGGTGGCACTGGCGATAGAGTGCCCTGCAGTCGGGAAGACCCAAGTTCAAATTCAGTTTCAGATACTTACTAGTTATGTGAACCTGGGCAAGTCACAATCCTGTTTGCCTCAGTTTTCACATCTGTAAAATGAGCTAGAGAAGAAAATGAAAAATCACTCCAGTATCCTTGGCAAGAAACCTCTAAAAGGTGTCATGAAGAGTCAGATGAGACTAAATAACAACATGCTGGAGCCAGTTTACACTGATTTGTGGAGATTGTTAAATTTTCCATGTAAGAACTTATACAACAGAAATCAGCAAATATACAAATCATGGACTGTTTTGTTGATTGTCTACATTTAAGAAAGTGATGGAATATATGTTAATAATGAAGATTAGCTTAAAAATGTGCCATGTGTACATTTTGTTCCTGAAGAGAGCCAGGTGTTAAAATATTTACCATTATACCCCTGGGCCCATCCATTATCATACAGACAGTATTGTGTCAAAAGGCAGGAATTAAGCCCAGGTCCTTTCTGACTCAAATACTGGCCCTCCACCAACTATATAACACTGACTCAGTCCATTAGGGTATACAACAAGTGAAATGGAATTAGAATGAGTCCAAACAAGCTCTAAAGGCCACCAATCAATATTGTGAGCTAAATCTGATTTAGCTAACCTTTCCAGATGGTTCACTGAATGGGTCAGGATAGCAGCAAAAAGATCATGTCATAAGCTTTACACTCTGGTCACCCCTCTCCATTCACCTATCCTATATGTTTGGAAGCATTATTCAAGCTGCAATATTTCTGACCTATTAATCCATGGTTATGACACCATGGAAATGAATCTATTTCACAAAATTATCATTAGACATTGATCCCAACACAACAGGAATACATATGTTACATTTATTCTCTGTTCCTATGAACTTACATAGGGTTATTTGTACATATAATATTATTTATAAACTGAGAACACTGGATCATAGATTAAAAGGTAGAAGGATTATCGAGGTAATTTGAATAGGCCCTTCATTTTATAGATGACACCTGTAAGACTCAATGGTTGCTCTTTGTTTTATGGTCACACACTGGACCTGCAACTCTAGCCAGCTATTTTACTCCTGGTTATAAGGAGAGGTGGAACAGAAGAAAAAGAGTACATAGAGATCAGTGCAAATTCAATATCAAAAAATTGACTGAAAGCACATACCTCAATGATGTCATGGGTCATAAGCATCAACTTAATGCATGTAAAGCATTTTGAAAACTTTAAAGTGTTATTTAAGTCACAGTATTATCTCACTGAATCTCCATAATAACCTTCTGAACTAGATATTATTCTCATTTTTATAGAGAAGGAAACTAGGGTTTAGAGGTTAAGTGACTTGCCTGGGATCACATAGGCAGTACGTGCCAGAGGCAGAACCTTCCATTACAGTTTCCTCAGATCAAGGGTCAGGAAATCTGAATTCTAATCCTAGTTTTCCTACTAACAAGCTGTATCACCTCCATCAAGTCTTTTCACCAGTTTGGGCCTTACCTATAAAATGAAGAGGCTGAACCAATCTCCTCTGGCAACTAGGCGGCGTAGTAGATAGCCAGACATAGAGTCGGGAAGATCAGAGTTCAAAGCAGGCTCTGAATGACCGTAGGCAAGTCACTTAATCTCTAAGTTTCCTTATCTGTAAAATGGGGCTAATAATAGCAGCAACTACTTCCTAGGATTGTTGTGAGTATAAATGAGATAATATTTAAAAAGTATTTTGCATATCCTAAAATGTTATATAAATGTTAGCGATCATAGGTCATCATTTCTCTCATCACTGAATAGAAAGTTAAATCATTTATTTGATTTTCTACTTTTGGTTGTAATGATTAACATTACCAGTGTTACACAGTGACTGCTGTCAAATGGATTTTCAGTCTTAGCTAGCAACATATGCATGGGGAGTTACTTTTGTATATTTTCTTCAGACAATATGCATGTGCAAATATATGAGTGATATCCCTGGCTCATTATCAAATCAGTGTTTCTTAAGGGAAGGTGTATGCTGTACTAACCACTGTGTATCCTAAGATGGACACTTTAGCTTTGGGTTATTCACTTGTTTGTTCATTAAACACATTTCATTCAATCAATCAATTTTTATTTATATTGCTTACCCCCAAGATAATTGCTGGGGACACAAATACAAAAGTCAAACAGTTTCTGCCACCAAGTAAGTACTTTTACAGATTCTAAAACACTTCTTCACCCATGAGAGGTCAGTTATGCCTCTTCTTCTTTGTAGCCCTATATGTCAGACCTGGGTTTTTAAGCCTAAAGTGCAGCAAGAGAGTTTGAATGGGAACTTTCAGGTATAGAGAAGTTGTCAAAATGATTACTACAACTCTCTCACCTTCAAGTAACTTTTCAGGACAGGCAGAGCTTAAGTCTAGAAGTCAGCTACTAGAGAATTTTTGTTACTCAAAAATCTTCATATTTAGATATCTGTATTACCAATGCTAGGAATTTAGTAATGAACTATTTATTACTTGTTACTTTAGGTTCTACTAGTTATAGTTCTACTATTCCCTATCATTTGGCTGTAATATAATTTGGGTTTCAAATATTTGTTTCAGATTAAAATCTAAAGTAACTAAAAGTAGGGAAAGTTAGAGAATTATAGGTAAACAAAAATGCATAAATTTCATCTTAAGACTGTAGTTTACCTTCTCCCTCAAATATTTATAACCATAAAGTACCTTCCAGGGTCTGTATAAGACAAACCAATTCCTATAGTTTCTTCAAGTCAATTGTTGAATATTACCCTTTAGAATCTTTTAGGGCCATAATATGTAGTCCTTATCTATCTATCTATCTATCTATTTATCTATCTATCCTAATCCTCTACTGTCTACCTCTACTGTCTCCAAATCTCTTCAGTACCATAATAGTAAAGTGGCATCTCTTTCAAACTCCCCAGGAGAATTCAAGGGGCATGAGAAAATGATTCCCTGTTCATGCTCAACTCAACAAAGCAATTATAACATTACACAATAACATTCAGTAAATATGAAGCACCCACTGTGTGCAGAACATTGTACTAGGCATTGTGAAAGGATTCAACAGATGTAAGACATTATTCCTGCTTTCTAAAAGCTTACAAACTGGGTGAGCTGACAGAACATAGGTCCACTAAATCTTAAGAACACTTTAGAAAAGTGATACATAAATAAGTGGCAACTAATCTAGTACAAACTACAAGGGTAGACAGCAAGGGAATTAAGAGTTAGCTGGAATTCCTAGAGGAAGTGAATTATGAATGGCCTTTTAGAAAAAGGAAGGGAATATAGTGACAAAAAAAGGAAAAAAGCACATTCTAAGCATGGTGAGTGACATGAAGACAGGTAAGCAACTCATATACAACTGACAGCAAGCAGTTTTAGTAGGATGGAATGAAAAATTTATGCTGTGGAGTAACAAGAAATTAAATGAGATGGTGGAGAGCCATAAGAGTAAGGCTAAAGAATTTGGATTTGATATAAGAGCAAACTACTTTAAGTTACCCAATATAATGAAACAGGATTTTTAAGATTTTTATCAGCTTTCTGTAAGAGACAACATGGACCAGTGGAGAGAGGGCTGATACAGGAGCAAAAAAAGATGTAGTTTTAAACCTTACCTCTGACACATAATGTATGACAACTTACAAGTCACTTAACCTCTCAGGGCGCTTGCCAATTCTGAGATTATACATTACAGATAAGATGCTGACCAGCATCAGTAAGGAAAGAAATACGTATGAGAGGACTTCGGAAAATTAGCAAGGGCTTGATGATAGATTAAGTATGGTATTAGCAACTGAAATTAAAAAAAAGAATCTTCAGCTTAAGGTTGCTGAACAGTGAAGGAATCACTGATAATTTTTAAAAGTTGAGGACCGTAATTTAGCTTTGCTTTACAATTAATTCTAAAAATTACCTGAAATAGAGACAATTGAAGAAACAAGTCATACATAACAGAAAACAAAAAAAAGTAGGTATAGAAAGAGGCCAAGGTCAGATCTGAGGCAATAGATGCATGACTTGTAGTTATAACCATGTGATCCAATGGTGTTCCTGAGGTTAGCACACCAGGAGGAAAGTCCAGTGTCAAGGTCCTGGGACTAAGCCCTCAGGGCATGTCCACAGATAGAGATGGCTATGTGAAGCTGTGAATACAGCACTAATTCTAGACTTGGAAGGCCCAAGTTCAAATTTAGACCAACACAGTCACTAGCTGTGTGATGCCAAGCAGGCCATTTAATGGCAGTCTGCCTCAATTTCCCCATCTGTAAAATGGGAGCAATAATAGTGAGGATAAAATTAGATATTTATAAAGCATTATATAAAATGCAAGGCAGAAACTGGGTAGGAGCAGAAGTAGAGAAAAAAAGACTGAAAAAGAACAAAATAAAGGGAAGCAGGAGAATAGAGTAAAAAAATTATCAAAACAGAAACAAAAGATTACAAGAAGGAAAAGATGTTCACGAGTATTAAAGAGTTGGTAGCATAAATGTTTGCTAATTATAACAACGATAAGTAAAGAAAGAAGAAACCAAGAGGCCATTACAACCACCCTGAAGGGTACCACTGATATTCTTAAAGAATTACGTTTCTGCAGAAAGGTAAGGTTGAGAGCTAGAGCCTATCAGGAGGAAATGATGAAGCTCTGGAGCCCAGGGGAAGAAGAGTAAAGGTTTGACTAAGAGTAACTCACATGTTTAACAGTAAAAAAGGAAGGAAGGAAGAAAGAAAGGAAGGGAGAGGGACAGGTAGAGGGAAAGGGGGGGGAAGGAGGGGGGAGAGAGGGGGAGAGAGAGAGAGAGAGAGAGAGAGAGAGAGAGAGAGAGAGAGA
>NW_020954641.1:7867418-7870704 GCF_900497805.2 Vombatus ursinus | reverse complement strand
AGTGAGCTATCTTTCTTAACTATCTTCTCTTGACTAGCATCACATTAGTAATACCATGTCAACCTTTGCAATTTTAGAAAAAGGATGCAGTGACGCCCTATCTGTCACCAGGGGGCAATCTACAGCAACTCAGCCCAACTCCAGCTACCAAAGATATAAACTACACATCAACCTAATCACAGTGTCACATTCGGGGTTCTTGCCCCTCTCTCTTCTTACACATCTATCCCTGACTTAAAAGTCTTAACAGGGGCAGACAGTATCTAAAGTTATCATTTCAGATTGTTCCTTTGCCATTGTCTCCATAGGCTAGGGAGAACCTCAAGGGTCTCATTACTGGTAACTGGCTTTTTATGTTCTCATTTCAAGTATAATTTGTCTAAATTGTTTTATCTTTCACTTAGATGTGTGGCCCCAACAGTTCTTTCTCCTCAAGCAATAGTTTTACATGATTATTCTTAATGACTTCAAAATATTTCACTATGAAGTTATAAACAAAATTAAAATAGTTGCCAAATAATAAAAATAGCCCATTAGGTTCCATCTGAAATCTACTCATCCTGCTGTGAATCATTTCCCTGAATGATGTTTCTTTTCAAATATTCAAAAGTTGTAGTCAAACTAGGTGTTTCCTTCAAGCGCTCCTTCCTGTGATCAACATTTTCTGACAATTTTATTAAGTGAACTTGGCATATTATATATTTACCACATAACTGCAGGTTAAAACTACCACCTGGGGTAGATTATCAATAAGATACATTAAAAAAATACTTGATGCTGCCCTACATATTTAATCACGCTATCCCAGGCTGATGAACAAGATATTCTTGCTACTGTAATTTCTAAACAAATCTATAGGATGTACAATGTAGGATTCATGGTTCCCTCTTACCTACAGCAAATCAAAGCCCCCAGAGGGAAAAGACTGGCACCAAGGCAGAAATGGGTTGGATGTGACTGATAACAGGATAAGCAAAAGTGCAAATAAATGAGATCATAAAAATGATCACAGTGGACTAGACTTACAGTCCCTAAAGCTCAGTGTTCTGTCTTTAACAAACCAAAGGATGTATTTGCTCCTTGTTTGGCACAGTTATTAAAAGGAATAGATCAGAAAAGTCTACTGTGTCTCAACTTGCTACTTCTCTCTACTAAAACCTATCCTGATCTCCCCACTCAATACCTCTAACTGAAAGGTATCAAAGGATTACAAATTTAGGCTTGAAGGGACCTTAGAAGTCATCTAGGCCAGTGCTGTCAAACTCAAATAGAAATCGATTTTTATCAGCTACATATGGACTTAGAAAACCACAAATTAACATTAGCTATTTTTTATTGTATTTTCATTTATTTTATTAAACATTCCAAATTACATTTTAATCTGGTTCAGGCCCACAGGGAAGTCAGGGTGGGAATTTGACACCACTGATCTAGTATAACTCTCTCATTTTATAGATGGAGAAACCAAGAACCAGAAAGATAAAATGACGTACCCATAGTCACTAGGAAGTAAAGGAAGAGCTGGGAGTAAAATTCATGTCCTTATACTATAAATTTATTACGCTTTTCATCTCTCCCTGTCATCAACACTACCCCTCCCAGCCCTATCCCTAGGAATCCCTGGATTCTTCACTATCTCTTAACCCCGCTCCCTTCATATCCAAACTGTGGCCAAAGACCTGTGATTTCACTTTTGCAACATCTTTCAAATATGCCCCCTTTTCTGACATTGCCACCACTCTAGTGCAGGCCCCTACCACCTCTGTAATAGTCTGCTGGTGGATCTACCTGCTTTAAGTTTCTCCCCCACTCCAATCCACCTTCCACTCAGTCTCTAAACTGATTTTGCTAAAACACAGGTCCCATCATGTCACTCCCCCCCACCTCACCCCAATTTGCTCTAGCAGCTTCCTACTGCCTCCAGGATAAAATACAAAATGCTCTATTTGGCATTCAAAGCCCTTCATAACCTAGCTTCATCCTACCTTTCTGGTTGACACTGGCTTCCAGGCTGTTCCATGAACAAGACACTCTAGTTCTTGGCTCTGAGCATTTTCTTTGTCTGTTCCTCATCCTGGAACACTCTCCTCCCCCTGTTCTACTTGTTGACTTCTCTGGTTTCCTTTAAGTCCCAACTAAAATCCCATCTTCTACAGAAAGCCTCTCTCAATCCCTCTTAATTTCACTGTCTCTCCTCTGTTAATTATCTCCAATTTATACTGTATATAGCTTGTTTGTACACATGTTTGCTTGTTGTCTCCAATATCATATTGTGAGCTCCTTGAGGACTGGGACTGTCTTTTGTCTCTTTTTGTGCACAATGCCTAGCACATAGTAGGTGCTTAATTCACTGACTTTCCATTGTTCTAGGATGTCAACTTTGATGTAGTCTCTTCACTATCTCTCAACCTTCCTAAGTACTAATACTATCACCAACTATCTACAAATAGCTTTAACTTACAGTTATATAATTAATATATAATACGCCAAGTTCATTTAATATAAATATGAGAAAACGTTGATCATTTGCTTGGAATGCTTGGAGTGATAACTGGTTTGAATACTACTTTTGAATATGTATTTGAAAAGTAACATCATTCAGAAAAGTGATTTGCAGCAGGATGAGTGGATTTCGAATGAAAGGGAAGGACTCTCCTCTTACACCCAAAGTCCTGCTTGCCACCATTTCAAACAGTTAAATCCTGCCTTTTTACTCAATTTTCTAAGCTCAACACAAGATTAATAAAGGCAGACTTCAACAGCATCTTAATGCCTTTATAGTCCACAAAGAATCAAAGTTCACCTATCTTAAGTTCATTGCTTCATGAAATTCTCTATAGACTTTTTGGTCAAAGAATAGTTAAATAATAGCACAGTCTTTATTATTTAGAGTAGATATTTTGAGCAGTGCAGTGGATAGTGTGCTAGAATCAGGAAGATTAGAGTCCAAAATTGGCATCCCTAGTTGTCTGACTCTGAGCAGTCTCTTAATCTCTGTTTCCTCAGTTTCCTTATCTGTAAATGAGAATAATGATGGCACCTACTCCCAGGGTTGTTGTGAGGATCAAATGAAATGATATTTGTAAAGCATTTTGCAAGCCTTTAAATGCTATATAGATGCTAGCTACACCACCACCACCACCACTACTACCATTACGACTATTAATTCAAGGGTAATATTTCTCATCTCAAAATTATATTGTAGGTTTTCTGTATTCTTTAGATTCTCTTCTAGTTCTGGTTTTTTTTTTTTTTTTTTTTTTTTTTTTTTTTTTTTTTTTTTTTT